>NC_051307.1:33455799-33758830 GCF_015220235.1 Choloepus didactylus
GTGAACAGAACTACTGCCAACCTGACTTAAAGAGACAGAGAAGGGTCAAATTGAAGGAAAAATGACATGAAGCCATGAAAGTGGGCCCACCAATGTGTGTGGAAAAGATGGAGTCACCCTTAAGCTTGGAGGGGTAAGTCATCTGCCCCTGCACTTGGAGGGGGCGGGCGTTCTGCTCCACTGTTCATAGAAAGTACTGCTACCTCAGTACTCAGAGAGGCTGGGGCCTGTGCCCTGGCATTTGTGTAGAGCCTGGCTACCATCTTGAAACTTGGAGATGATGGGGCTTTCATCCCAGTGTTTGGGGAGAACCTGGTCACTGAACATGTGATTGTAAGGGGTGAGTCTGCCTCTCTACTAGGCCCAGGGAGTAAAACACCAACCCATAGATGACATGAAGACCAGGAAATCAGATGGAGTTTGTGATGCTGGGTTTTGGAATTGTACGTGCCCCTGTTTTCCTTC
Organism: Choloepus didactylus; assembly: GCF_015220235.1. NCBI lineage: Eukaryota > Metazoa > Chordata > Mammalia > Pilosa > Megalonychidae > Choloepus > Choloepus didactylus. The sequence goes on from NC_051307.1 coordinate 33,456,265, forward strand.
TCCCTATTGTAATGGGACTAACTATCCTACACCTGTTCCCTCATCATATATTGAAATCAGGTAAATATTTTCTAGATTTCACAGGTCCACAGAGAGGAACTGTTCCCTTGGACAGACCACACCAATAACCAATTTTAATAAGACTTTGTACTTAGCATTGTTAATAAAATGAGTTAGGGCTTTTGGCATGTTGTGATGGAATGAATGCATTTTGCATCGGGGTGGGGGGTGCGGGTCCACAGGGAAGACAATAGTAATTTGGAGCTATGTACCCCAGAAAAACATGTTCTTCAACTTAATCCATTCTTGTGGGTATGAACCCATTGTAAGTAGGACTCAGTGAGGGTGGATCTCAATCCTATTACTGGACTCCTTTATAGGCAGAATGAAATGCAGACCAACAGAAAGCCACTGAAATCAATAAGCTAAAGGTCAGCAGAACTCAGAAGAGGAGAGGCCAGAAGAGGTCACCATGTGCACTTCCATGTGTCAGAGTCACCCAGAGCCATGGATCACTGGCAGCCAGTCCCAAAAAACCCGTTCCTTGGGAAGAAAGCATCACCTAGATGATGCCTTGGTTTGAACTTGTTCCTAGCCTCAAAACTGTGAGCTAACAAATTCTTACTGTTAAAATACATTGCATGGAATTTTCTTGAATGGCCAAAGAAACTAAGACAGCATTCTTGAAGAAGGAAAACAAACCAGAGAATACACACTAACAAATATTTTATAAACTTATAGTAATTAACACTCTGTGGTATTGTGCTAGATAATTATGATTATGCATAAAGTGACCTATAGATATATGATAACCAATTTATGTCAAGGACACTGCAATGTAGTGGGGAAAGGATTTTCAATAATTGGTGCTGGGCCAATTGGAAATCTAAATGGAAAAGCAATGTGTCTTTATCTCTACCTCATAACATACATAAAAATAATTCCAGACAGCTTGCATATACAAATGTAGACGGGATGAGAATGAATGGATGATAGATAGGTAGATAGATAGATAGATAGATGCATACATACATACATACATACATACACACATAAAGAATATCTTTCTGAATGAGAAGATAAGGGTAAAGTTAGGAGCAGCTTTGTAAGCTATATTCTCCCTGTTACTAGGGAACATCTGAGTAATAATGAAATGACCTGATCATATCCCCTTGCCATCATGCTACTAAACAGACATGCTTATGCTTCTCATGTTAAATCTAAACCAGAACATGTCCTAATGCAAAAGGAAAAAGACATTTGGGCATTAGTGTTCAAAGACTTAGCCTTCTCCAGAGACAAGGCCTGTGTTTTGCTTTTGCCTGTATTGTCTGAATTATTGATAAATTCAGCACCAGTTAAGATAAAAAAATTATTTGAGTCTGATTTGGCAATTTGATCCCCATTGTTACCTCATAACTTTGGGATACAAAAAGATTTTTTAAATGGGGCTCAAAAAATACTTAAAGAGGACTAAAAAAGCACAAATAACAAAAAACAAAACAAAGCAAATCATTTATCCTATATAAAGAATGAGAATTTCCTTTCCTCAAAAGATTCCTTTAATTCTGTGACAACAAATGACAGAGCGCAAGAAGATATTTGTTATGCACATATCTGACAAAGGACTTGTATCCCACAAAATATTTTTTAATCACAAATATATAAGAAGAATACATGCAACCCAATAAGAAAATGAGTAAATATTTGAGCAAGATACTTACTAAATTAAGACATTCGAATGGACAAAATTCATAGGAAAAGGAAGATTAAGTAATTTGATTCCTCCATATACCAATCATCTTTATCATTCTCATGTTAAATCTAAACCAGAACATGTCCTAATGCAAAAGGAAAAAGACATTTGGGCATTAGTGTTCAAAGACTTAGCCTTCTCCAGAGACCAGGCCTGTGTTTTGCTTTTGCCTGTATTGTCTGAATTATTGATAAATTCAGCACCAGTTAAGATAAAAAAATTATTTGAGTCTGATTTGGCAATTTGATCCCCATTGTTACCTCATAACTTTGGGATACAAAAAGATTCCACTCCTCAGAACATAGCCCACATAAAGGTGTGCATATGTTTATGAAAGGACAAGAATATTTAGAGCATATAGCAAATGTCCATAAAAAGCAGAATAGGTAAATGCATAGTGATATTCACACAGTGGAATATTGTATAGAATGTGAATGACCTACAGCCATATGTAACAATATGGATAAATTTTATAAGATAATGTATAGCAAAAGAAAAAATTAGGCACAAAATCAGGCATATTTTGTAAAGTCAAAACACATATACTTAATCTGTGCTATTAAATGTCAGGATACGGTTATTCTTGAGGATCCTGGGATGTTATCATTATAAATATAATAAATACCATGCACTGACAGAGAAATGGATTAGCTGGAACTTCTAAACTGTGATGATGTGAAGACAAATTGATAAAATCATTTTGAAAATTGGTTGGCAGTATCTGCCAATGCTGAACATTTTCTTATTGGGATGTTGGTACGATTTTGTTTCCCTATTGGATTCTTGTTACGTGGATATAGTTACCTTGTGAAAATTCATCAAGATACGTGTGGTGATTTGTGCATTTTTCTTATTAATGTCTCTTTCAGTTTGCTAATGCTGCTGCAATGCAAAATACCAGAAATGGATTGGCTTTTATAAAAGAGGGTTTATTTGGTTACACAGTTACAGTCTTAAGGCCATAAAGTATCTGAGGTAACACATCAAAAATTGGGTCTCTCCACTGGAGGATGGCCAGTGGCATCTGGAAAACTTCTGTTAGCTAGGAAGGCACGTGGCTGGCATCTGTTCCAGAGTTCTGTTTTCAAAATGGCTTTCTCCCAGGACATTCCTCTCTAGGCTTCAGCTTCTCTCCAAAATGTCACTCTCAGTTGCTCTTGGGGCATTAGTCCTCTCTTAGCTTCCAAGGAGCAAAAGTCTGCTTTCAAAGGCTGTCTCCAAATTGTCTCTGTAAGCTGCAGCTCCTCTCTCAGCTCCTGTGCATTCTTCAAAGTGTCCTTCTTAGCTGTAGCAAGCTCTCCCCTTCTGTCTGAGCTTGTATAGTGCTCTAGTAAACTAATCAAGGCCCACGCTGAATGGGTGGGGCCATGCCTCCATGGAAATTAGCCAGTCAGAGTTATCACCTATAGTTGGGTGGGTCGCATCTCCATGGAAATACTTAATCAAAGAATTACAATCTATTCAACACTAATACATCTGCCCACACAAGATTACATCAAAGTAATGGCATTTTGGGGGACATAATACATTCAATCTGGCATAATGTCTTATTCAGAAAATAAAGAAGCAAGATGGAAAAATGAGTTGGTGAGTTGGACTGTCAGTGATCACACAATTATATTAAGGAAAAAGGCTGAAATAATTTTCTCTCTTCTACTATTTGCATTATGTGTACATTTATGAATATATATGTGAACATAGTACATGCAAAAAAATACACATTTTTAACGTAAGGTGTATTTACAGCTTTCCGATAATTAAATGGGTTTTCCAACAAAAATGCTGTGCTGTATAAATGCAACTTAAAGGAAAAAATTACATAGAAAAACTTTAAAGACTTGCTCTGGGTCTCAAAAATACCATGATGCAGCAGATGTTAAAACCAAAACTCTAATGTTAGAACCTAGGGCTAAATTAAAACCAGTTGCTAAACATCAGAGTACAATCTATTTCAGTTGAAAAATAGCCCGAGGTACAAAGAGCCTGAAAGGTAACAGCCTGAAAAAGCAATAAATAACAATGATAAGTAAGACCACTTACGCCTTTTCCCTGCTTGAAAATCATACTTCAAACTTGAATGTTCTTTGATCAGAATTAAAAGAGGGAAAGAAAAAAATGCATAAATATTCCTTTTAAGGATTGAAAATGAAATTATATATGAAAAGTAAAATATTAATAAAATTCTGCATGAAATGTGGGAATTTAATAAAACAACTACAGTGATTTGTTTGTAAAAGATGAATTTTGCTATCTGAGGCTCAAGACTTTCAAGCAAAGGAAGCAAACATGATTTTTCAAAAATAATTTTCTAACTCCTAGAAAGAAATGGATGCATATTGATAGATTCAAGTGCACAGGGCAAAATAAATTCAAAAAGAAAAAGAAGCTGTTGAAGTTGAATCTAGAAGAGAAAGGATGTTGGGCCTAAAAGAGTATTAAGTCATGATATATCAAATTGGAAAAAAGCAGTAAGTGCACATCTCTGAAAGAAAACAAACCTAATATATAAAATTTCAGGCCTGATTTCAGAAAACTTTTATGTTAAAATGGGTATAGAAATGCTTGTTTGTTTGCTTATTTATTTATTTTTAGCTTTTGTACACCATGGGGATGGTAGAAAAATGAGAGAGAAGCACATAGAGGAAAGAAGATTTAAACAATCTTTATTCTGAACTTTAAAAAAAAAATACTCCACACAAAATATCTGAAATCATATGATTTCTCTATACATACTAAACTCAAAATGGCAATTACCAAAAAAAAAAAAAAGAAAGAAAGAAAGAAACAGAAGAAATAAAATTAGAAGAAAATCAATATTTTCAAAAATACATTACTCATGAAAATATTTTGAGATATAATATTCTGATCAGTGTGGAAATATTCATTTAAATACTTTCTGGAATATCTAATTCATAGTGGATCTCATCAAGATCAATATTTAGATTACATAACTATTCCTCAATTCAGTTTATCAAAGGTGCTTATATTATGATTCAGTTTGATTAATATAAATAAGACAATTAATAAAATAGAGCTAAATAATATCATTTTATTGTAGATATATTTAGAAAAATTAGAAGTTGGAACATACAAAATAATGAAATAGCTATAAAAGATAATTATATCAACACCAATTTAATTGCCAAAGCAATTGTATATTACATATGACAAAATTGTAAACAAGACAAGAATGACTACTACTCAATCATATCTGAAGAAAAATGTTTTCTTTAATGTACAAAACAAATATTTTCTCAGAATTTGCTTTCATTCATGCTCTCTTTTTGCTCCATTGTTTTTCATTAAATAACTTAAGATTACTTCCTACAGAAACTAAATCTGCCTTATCAGATAAAGCCTTGAAATAGACCCTTGATTAAATGATATTTGTTTTGTTTTTCCTGTCTGTAATCGTTATCCACACTTGAAAGAATATTGTTTTAGGTTAAAATAGGAGAAAAGAGTAAAACAAATTAAGTGATAACAGACTGAACTTTATCAATCGAACTGCGTATGGGGCTAGAAAAATATAGAAGATTAAGACTTGCATTTCTGTTTTATCTCAAGATAAGATATATTTGTTTTCTAATTTATCTTCTATAGTTGTAGTGTTTGACAGAGTCTGATAATTTCTGTATAAAGTTTATTGGGCAACATATACAACCCTGTCATTAAGAGACTAATAGGTAGCAACATAGATTATTCTACAAATGAAAATTATGTGCAGCATAAGAAATCATATGCTTATTATTTGATTTATTTGAGAAAATACAAATTATATACACCACTTATATAATCTAGTGAATAATGGTAACATCTTTGGGGAACTTTGTAGACCTCATCTTATTTTATCCTCATAACAATTAATTAAAGCAGGCAAAGCCAGTATTTTGCTTGAACAAAAGGAGGCTCAGGACAGTAAAGAAAACAGACTGAAATAACCTTCTTGTGATCAGATGAAGGAGGACGTATTATCATCCCCACTTTATAATTGAGGAAACAGAGACTAAGAAAGGTCAGGTAACTTCCTTGCCACAGTTAGCAAGTCAGGATTCAAATCCTGGTAGTCTCACCCCAGAATTAACAATTTTAATCATTACCCTGTGCTTCCTATCATTTTAAATCTTGGTTTTGAGTTTGACTGCAAAACCATAGTATTTGGAGTTGAGTTATTTTCATGGAGTTACTGATGACTCACATGTTAATTGGAACAAGTTATGTTTTCTTGTATTTTTTCATTATGCTATCTTCTTAAAATGTATCAGTCTCATTTTGGGAATAACAACTGGATGGGCAACCTCCACTGACCCTTAATAACATAACAAGAGCACATTGAGATGGGGCAAAAGTTAATATCCTTTATCTTGTTCTCTTGCTTTGAGTTTAGTATTAATGAGGCAGAGTCACAAATTTAAATTCCATTTGAGTCCCATAAATTTCCTAGACTCGATAGCTACCTATTGCACTCTCAGATAAAAGCTAGTCATTTTCTTTGACAAATAAATGATGCTGGTCACAAGGGAGACAAGGTGAGAACATATAGATGAATCTGCACAATCATCATGCTGACACAACAACTCAAAGTCCATCCATTACTGATATCCCATAATTCCATCTCCACTTGTAAACTAAACTTGTAGGTTTTGGTAGAACCAGCTCTAGTTTAAGTTGATGATATGACATATTTTATACAAATATGGTCACATGACATAATCTCACTGAATCCTGGACTGGTTAGAATATGGAAAGTCTACTATGATCTGAGGATGACATTTGAAGAGGGTCAATATCAATCTAGAGCACAACCCAAACTAGAATGGGGAAGATCTATAAACACCTATACATCAGTGGGACTGAGAAGTTTCCTGGGATGTAGGAATTCCAGCAACAAAGCCACAATAGTCCCAGACAATCTAGGATTGTTTGTCTTCCTATTATCATGACAAATAGTTGAAAGATTTGGAAAAATTTAAATGTGAGATAATTCTGAGAGAACTGACTGAAATCTTCAAGTATTTAAAAGACTCTGCTTTGGACAGGATTACAACTGTTTTTTTAGTTCCCAAAGTAAAATAATAATCATGAGAGAAAATTACCATGAATGTAATTGTACCTAAAAACTATCCCACAGAATATAACACCTAGATAGGGAGTAAACAAATGTTACTGATAAGCTGTTTGACCACTTTTTATAGAGAGAAAGATTTGGCATTATTTCCAATAATATCCTTTCTGAAGAGTTGGTGAATTCTGAATAAACAAAATTTGACATTAAAATCAGTGTGTGTGTTTCATATGTGAATGTATGTGTGTGTATATATATATAGGTGTGTGTACATGTGTGTGTGTGTGTGTGTGTGTTTCAACCATATAGAGAATTTCAAATTTTGGAGTCATTGCTATATGAAAGCATTACACAAAGAGAAATAATGATACGAAATCAATATATGAAAATTGAAGATACATGTATAAACACATCTTTCTAGTATAAAGTCATATGAATATGTTTATATTATTTTGTGGTACAGGAATCTTTTGATAAATGGCTGATTCTAGAGCTGGATCAGGGGAAATGCAAGATGAGCCAGCAGCATCTCTGGTACCTGAAAGTGAGAAAGTGCTCAATAGGAAAAAAAAATGGAGAAAGAACATGTCAAAGGAACATGGGAGCCAACCAGAAAAAACTCCCAAAACCAAAGCTGGAATAATTTGAGCAACTAAATAAATAATGGCAAATACAAATCATCAAGGGGATACTCTATATGATGCATGGCTAGGCTAGTATTTCTCAAAACAGACAAGGAAATAAGAAAAGAATGAGAAAATTAGTCAGCAATCAGAGGATACTGGAGAGACATGACAACTAAATGCCATGTAGTAACCTGGATTGGACCTTGAAAAAGAGAGGGGACATTCATGAAAAACTGGTGAAACCTAATCAATCTGGAGTTTAGTTTTGACAAATATACTATGTAATATTATATGACAGTGATGGGGGAAACTGGGTGAAGGGTACACCAGGATTCTCTTTATATCTTAGTCATTTTTCTGTAAATCTACAATTATTTTAAACTAAAAGTTTATTTTTAAAAATTCAATAGCCTGTAGGATAAAGCAGAAAAAAAAATAATAAAATTTAGGAGAAGCATAGTATAACCCTGTTGAGAAATAATGACAGTCTGAAAATGGACAAAGCAGTGTAGACGAAGGGATGAAAATAATTCATTTGAGTTAAAGTTAAGGATTAGAAAGAACATGACAATGATAATATGCTTCTTTCAAAAATATTTTCATAGGTCACATTAGCTTTTCTAGGCAAAGAATCATATGGTTAATATATTTCCAGTTTACTCTGGAAAAACTCATTAGGCTTCCTCACAATCATATTTCAACATCTTATATATAATACAGAGATAGATTAATAGACCCCATGTGTTAGATTAGAAATTTACCTTTACAAATTATATTTCCCATGGAGGACTTTACAGATTGGTAATGACATTATTTACTTTTGCCACCAAAACCCATTCGCCATTGTCCTGCAATGTAGAACTTCACCCATTTTCCATAATTCTTCAGTTACGCTAAACAGTTTAGTGATCTCATTTATGAATTAATATAGGATTTGATTTGTTCAAACCAAGAATCCTGAAGAGAAGCAAGATGATTTCTCACTCTAGAAACATCTTTGGTACTTTGTTTTCCCCTCATCAATGTTTATCTTCAACATTGTGTAAATGTAGAAGAAATATATAAGAAGAGGATTTGGCTTTTTCTAAATCTTCCATCAAAAATTTATTTTAGACCCCAAGCAACAGGGCAACAGGTCTCAGATTTATTGCCTTCTTTTGTGGGATAAACTGAAAACAGTAGTAATTACTACAATAATTATTATTATTATAAAATTTAAAAATCAGTAACTGTAAAATTATTTTTCCATTGGCATTTCTAATCGTACTGTATTCTGACCTCTTGGCTCCTTATATTATCTACTCTGTGGACGTCCATGCTATCAGAAATGCATATTTGAGTGTTCTCTAAGCCTTTTAACCTGACAATTTTACATTTCTAGCAAGTTCCCAAAGGTGACACTTAAAGAACCACTGGTCTACGCATATCATATTGGCCTTTTGCCCTCATTAATTTCTGTGACTCTGACCTGAGACATATAGAAAAATCAGCTATGGGCCTCCCAGAATTATTTTTACTGTTTAAAGAAAGGAATAGGGGAATAGAGCCTTTCTTTTCTACTCTCTTGCTTCCAGTATTGGACATTGTGGTGAGAAAATGTAATGGTGGTGTCACAGCCATCTTGAAATCAAGGAAAAAAAAAATCCAAGATAACTGCAAAGGCATGTACTCAATGCCCTGAAACTGGCATATTTCAGAGTTCTTAAAATGAGAGGCAAATCAATTGTCTTTATTATTGTCTAACTATTAGGCATTGTTTTATTTTTAGCTAAATTCTCTGTTTAGAAATGTGTATAAATGATGTACTGTACTGATGTGGAAAACATTTTTCTGACTGTAAGTTAGTTTAAGACAGGAACATTTTGCTTTATGTCCTGTAAAACTATAGCGCAGAGCAGTTTCTTGAATGCAATAGACATTCAATAAATAGCAGCTGATATGATGACAAATGACAGTAATAATTTGCCTTCGGTATAAAATACTTTGGACATTTTAAGCACTAAAATGTCATGAAAATTTTTTCTAACTCTCTCATTAGCTAAATAAACATACTTTAAAAGAAAGGACTTGTATGTTTTTGATATAATAGTTCATTTTCTCTTTTGAGAAATATTTTTCTCCCATAAAGACTTGAAATGCATTTTCTACTGCATATTGACAAACAGGTTGATAAGGGGGAAAATCTGATGTTACAGTTTGAAATCACAAAATAATGCATGCTAAAAATATGAAGTAAATGTATCTTTTGTTCCCAAAGGGTATTTATGAATCCCACTTAGAAGGACATTGTTTCTCAGGATGTTCTAAGGTCCTAAGTCAGCTATTTAATAGACAGGAATGCTAAGATTTATGATTCAGATAAAATAGTCTTATGGAATATAATTTCTTTTACCTTATATAATTTGTTAATGCTGTTTAAATGTCCCTATAATTCAGACTTGCATGTATTACATCAAACATTTCTTTTGCTTCCTTGGAACACAGTAAAATATAATTATTATTAATATTCAACTTATATTCTGTATCACAAAGCCCTTGACAATTAATGTAGCATTTCTACATTTCTACCAATAAAATTAAATCTAACATTTAATGGATATAGATAAAAATCATAATTTTATGTGAGAAAATAAAATCTGTGCAAAGTCCAAAAGTGATCTTGTAAAAATAAAAAAATGCAAAAGATCAAGCTGCTACAAGACTTAAGTCAAAGTAATCACTCCCTCGTTTGCATTACATGGGCTTTGTCTCTAAAATTATAGCACTTTCTAGTAGTGATGGATAGTTTACATAAAGAGCAGTTTCCAGCCTACCAACCTATTTTCATTTATTCAGGCTTAACAGAAGAAAAATTAGCATTTTTTCTCATTGAAATCTTCTTTCCCCCTCATCTTGAAAGGAATGGGAGGAAAATCTTATTTTAAACATAAAGTCATTGACTCTAACTCACTGCTTTAGATCTTTTTGTTTTATAACATTAAATATTGTAAAGACATACATTCTTGGCTCAACATATTCTTAAATATTTGAAGATTTTGACAGCTTTCTGAACAGAAAGAGTTCTTTGGAATTCGCATTTAGAGACAAGTAGTCAAATCAAATTAAAATCTATTAGTCTTTCATATTTATTTATTATGTGAGGCCATAATAATTTGCAGCTTCTCTTGGAAAACAAACAAAACAATATGGGTTTGGGATCAGGTTCTCTTAGAAACAAAGATACAATGATAAGGGTCAGTATGAGAGGAAATATTCACTTGCAGACTCTCTACATTATTGTCTCACATCTTCCTCCATCAGGTAGCTCTATGGCCTCATCTAACTCACATGAAGTAGGTATCTTTTGTGAGACTGCTAACTTCACCATGATTCCTTGCTCCTATGCATGGGCTCTATGACCACAAAAGATGAAGATCCAGGTGTGTAGCTCCAAGTCCCACTGTGCTAATCTGACCCCTCCCCCACCTCAGTTTGAAAATTATCATAGAGAAATATGGCTTCAAAGAGTACAGGGATATCCAGGTGAAGCTTACCTAGGAGTAACCTCCAGGTCAGCCTCTTGACTCTTCTCTATTTGAATTCTCTTAGCCACTGAAACCTTATTTTGTTGCCTTTCATTTCCCCCTTTTAGTCAAAAAAGGCATTCTCAATCCCTCGATGCCAGGGTTAGTCTCATTCCTGGAATCCATCTCTCACATTGCCAGGAAGACTCATTCATCTGGAGGGTCTTGTTCCATTTTGGGGGCAGGGTGATGGATTTATTTGCAGAACTGGGCTTAGAGAGAGAAAGTTCAGAGTTGAACAACAAAAAAGGTTCTCTGGAAGTGACTTGTCAGCATAATTACAGGTGGGCTTAGCATCCCATTTACAGCCGTAAGTTTCACCCAAGCAATCCACAAGATTGAGGGCTTGACTTATAAAGTGAGGGGTTCCTAAATTCACATGGCATATGTTATGTCCACAATAATCCATCCGTATCTCACACAATCATCACTTAGTTGTACAATCCTCATCACTCTCCATTTTAAACAATTCTCATGACTCAAAACACCCCGTAGCTCTTTTCAGCCCCTAATTATTTGTCCCTAGTATTTGTGTTGTGCTAGTATGGTATTCCTGTTAATTATAGTCCCTAGTATGCAATAGGTAGATTTTTCCCATATATCCTTCTGTTTTCAACTCTCTGTGCAAGTTTCATACCTTAGAAGTATATCATGCAAGCACCTATCTATATTTGTGGTGCTGATCTGTGGGAAACATGCCCTTAAACAAGCCCTTTCAATCTTATTTGCCATCAATACAGCTCTGATAATTATAAATCCCATTAACAATCATCACCTCTATCTATTCCCGTACCTTTGAATTCACCATCATTAACATATCTGAACATATTAGATTCACCTAGATGTGCCAAATGACCACAATATGATAAGTTGAAGTCAAAAGTAGTACTGAAAACCTTAAAAAATATCCAGATCCCTATCTGAGACTCTATAAAATTTTGCTCACTAAGTTTATTTTTCAGAAACAAATCCTTTAAGGAACTCCTATGCCAGCTAAGCCCTCAAACCCAGAGGCAATAGCCTTTTCAAGAACATTAACCAGATGTGTCCCCTTTTCTCATAAATTCAACACCCCTTTTCAACATGAACAAGTTAAGGTGGTCACTGCCTAGACATCCCTGAAGATTGTGAAAGTGATTAAACTAGAGGAAGGGGTAACAACAGACAAGATGGAATTTAACAAAGGATTGGGAATACTAAATCTCTGTATAATTTTCTTTTCCTTAGTTGCTACAGTTTTAGAAGGAAAGAATTCAAATGGTGGAATTCTAACCCATAGCATCCTTTGAAATTTGTTCTATAGATATTTGTTAAATTATACTTTGATAGATATTATCTTTTTTGTATATATGCTATATTTCACAATAAGGAAATAACTGAAGCTATGGTATTGTAACTCTTAACAACTTTGGAAATTTCCTATATAACTATTGGTTAAATCATACTTTGAAAGATATTGTCTTTTTGTATATATGTTATATATTACAAAAAGGAAATAACTGAAACTATGGAACCATAACCCATAATATTCCATGAAATTTGCTCTCTAAGTACTGTTAAATTGCAGTTGGAACATTATTACTTATATGTAAATGTGTTATATTCTACAATAAAAAAAATGTGATTAAAGGGAAAAAAATTTTTAAAAGGATCCTTTGGTAGTTTGGCCATTTCAGAGGAAATTGTGACAAGTAATTTTGTTTGACATATCTCAGAACATTGGAATATAATATTAAATTCAAAAAAGAAGAGTGCTGGGACTTAGCCACATCTTTTGTTAATGCTACCGAGTTTGAGAAAACTTGCTTTTCATACCTCTAGAGCGTCCCTCATTCCTGACTGTCCCAGAGCATGGCTATTTAGCTCCCTATAGCTTCTTTGAAAAATTCTCATTGTTGAACCTGATAGCCAGTTCACATATAATTATTTCAAATTAGTATATATATACATAGTGAATCTCTGTGCCTTTATTATATCTCTATTACCTATCTACCTATCACCTTTCCATGTATCCCTCTGGAAATTATATATACTTAATATTTAATATTCTACTTTTATATTATGCAAAGGACTACACCGAATTGAAGAACTTCCCTTTAGAAAGTAAATGTTCTTGACCCCCTTAAATAACTTAATGATCATTGGTGTATGGTCTCTGTTTAATACCATGTAGTTGCACTAATAGACTCAGTCACATAGCAATGAAATGTTAATCAAGATAACACAGATGCCTCACATCCTCGATGGCAAGCTATTTGGGTTAGGCAAGGCCAAGTGGATATTAAGTCATAACAATAGTGTCAACTTCCTTGTTTATTAATGTTTAAAAAAAGCTTACATTAGCAAGAAAATAGCCACAATTTATAAAACACAAATTGCCTTACTCAAAAAGTAACTATATTATGCAGGCACTAAAATGGGAGACAAAAATTAGGATTAGATATCCTTCAGATGTGAATGGGTGGTATGATCAGTTGTGCAACCAATTTCATTTTCTATTTTAGATAGAGTAGTTGTCAGGTCCAGTTTCCTGGAGCTGCTATGGGAACTTTTGTAGATAAAGATGGATTTATTCAAAAGATTTACTGAAGAATAAATAACCTGGAAGGAGATTAAAACACACACATATATGTATGTACACATGCACACAAACATATCCATTTTTAACAAATAAAATTAAAAGAAAAGTAATGAAAAAAATACAGGAATGTTGCAAGTAAGGGAAAAGCTGGGCCAATTGCTTGCTCTTTCTTGTAAATATGAGATCCTGTTCTGATCCACCCTGCAAGCTCTTTCTGGTTATGATCAATACAACTGAATGACATTGGTCAGGGTTCAACCTATGGACTGTGTCAATATATATATAAGGACAAATATAAGGGTCATAACCACAAAATGCACATTTAAAAAATAGCATTCTACTAATCAATCTGAGCTGAATTTTTAAATAAACAGTATTTTTTTCTGGTTAATAGCTTCCCTTGTCTTTTAACAGATAATTTCTCAAAAGCAAAAAGAAACTTGTACTTTGATAAATCCATTCCTGCACAGAGAGCTTCAATTTTTTTGCTTCGCACCAGAAACTCAGCTTTATATCAGAACCCTTTATTAAACCATTCAAGTCATTTATTCTCACATATTGAACAAGAAATGCCACTTGAACAATTCATTATGCCAATCCTTTAAACTGTTCATAATAGGATATTATTTGGATAGAAACCATAATATCCATATTTTTGTTCTTATCATTGTAATCACATGTTTATTAAATAAACATTATGAATACTAAATGTTATTTTGCCTTCTTATTGAAATGACCACCTAGAATTCACATTTTCAGAGGCCATTGATACTCAAAACTAATTATAATGTATTTTTTCTTATTACCCCAAATGTATACATTCCCATTTATTGATCTTGACATTTATATAATTTGATTCTCCTTTCCCACTGAGTTATTGTACTTGAAATTTTGTGCAGTATTGCTACTGCTTTTCTGATCATATTTCCTCTTTCTAATTTCCATTTATTGCTTTATTTGCACTTGGGCCATTCATAAAACTCACCCAATACTTTATTTATTGTGGTGCTTTGTGAAATTATTTTGAGCTGTGATAAATGAAAATCATGAACCTAATGCAAACCTAGCCAATTAAGTGACTGTATATGCATCATTCATCTAGCTGTAAATTCTTCCCATTACCCAGTATATTGTATTATTAGAAACTTCACTCAAATTATTGGCTACCTGATTTGAGTCCCACATATTAAAAGGAATTAAGTCCACCTCTGGAACATAATGCATTTATTTAATTTCAGCCCGGTTTCTGTTAGAATGTGATCTACAAACTATGAGACAATACTTCTGTCTCTGCCTTTCTTTCCCATTGACAAAAAATACTTGTTTAGTGATATGAAAATATAACACCAGGTAACCATTCATGAAGGAGTAAGTTTTACTCATGCAACAGTCATTTCTTAATATTTATATCATTTGGTCTCTAATCTTTCCATCTTGAATTTGTTATTTCTCATCTAAATGAACTTCTGACTGAAGCAATTTCATCCTCAAAAAAATGGATGATGCACTCTCTCCCTAGGATTTTTATTTCACTTCCAGTTTTATTAATTTGCTTCAGCTCACTGTTATACATAAGGACAGTGTCCATACTCTTTAGACCTTTGCTCTTTCCCCATCAGGTAGACCACAGAGGTTGTGTTGACTTACTGACTCCCTCCATGTGACTGGTCATATTTATTTCTCCTGACTTTTCCACATGGTAAACCCTTCTTGGCTTTCTGCCTTGAAGAGTATGGCAGCAAAGATCAACAGGAACAGACAACTTGTACTGAACTCCCTGGCATATAAACATTCAGAATTTTCATGCTGCAAATGAGTTTTCCATTTCAGTGACTAAGTTTAGTTTCAAATGTCTCAGTAAAGACTATCATTAAGTTTTCAAATATATGCATCATTTCTAAGACATGTTTAAGGCACTTTATCTATCCTCTATACTTATTCACCAAGGTATGTGTATTTCATCATTGTATGTTTTCTCAGCTTGAGCAAACATTACTTAGTCCTTAAGAGCCATGAAAAACACCATATTATACTGTTTTTCTTTCAAAATCTAAAGTCCAGGAAGACTGCAATCACTGCAAGAATTACAGTGATAAACAGCTAGAGATTTGGACCATTTACTTTTATTTGGTTGTACAAAGTGTTATAAATGTGATATCTAAATTAAGCAAGAGATTGATGGCCAAGTAGGGAAACAATTCATGTAGCCCAGTAGTGATGTAGACAATATAGATAGAAAAAAAAATAGCCTAACTAATTCATAGGCATGGAATCACAAATCCAAAAATAAAACACTCCATGCCTTTTTTTTGGTGTAAAAATTAGTCTAATTTCTTTGAGGAGATGGCTTTCAATCTTGATGTAATTCTATTGAAACCCCATATTTCTGCCCTTGAAAATGAAAAAAAAAAAAAAAAAATGAACTCAATCTCTGCAAATTCACTCTGTAGTTCATTCCACTGTAGAAAATGGTGTTTAAGTGCCTTCCCCTATATACCAACCATGCATGGATATGAGAAATTTGTCTTGAAATAATTGACCCTAATATTTACATACCTTGTTACTTTTCTATTTCCAGACAAAGCTTTTTAAAGATACAAAGATTGTTGGTTCTCTATAGAAACATCCTATGGGTATTTAGCACTAACATATCTATTGGTAGGAAAACTCATCTCATGTATTTCAAGTTTTTGATATTGTGTTTTGAGCCTCTCTGACTTTGCTTTCTCCAATATTGAATACTCAGGATATTATTTTCCATTTGTATCTTGATTTCTTTCATTTGTCCTTTCCTCTCTCCCTAGTGCTAAAATACAATGAGGTTTATTGCAATTGGAAACTGCATCAAAAAACAGGAAAAGAAAGTGAGACATGGAATCTATGTGTACATCTTGCCAATATAAATTCACATTAAAAATTAATGTGATAAAACTTAAGCTGCTCTAGTCTACTTCCTTAATATGCCATTGGTCACCTTACAAACTTTCACAGAGAGAAATATAATCAGTCAGTGTTTGCTTAAAATTCATTTGTTTCAGTTGAGGTAAGAATTCTTTGTGTAGTTTAAGCCTAACAACTCAGTATTGTAATATAAAAATTTGTATTTCTTATCTCATGTATTAGCTAGGGTTCTCCAGAGAAATAGAACCAACAGGAAAAATTTTAAGAGATTTATTGCAAGGAATTAGCTCATGGGGGTTGGCAAGTCAAACTCTGGAGAATAGGCCAACAAGTTGGAAATTCTGATAAATATGACGCTTAAATTCTTAGTCCAAATTTCACAGGGGAAGCTGACTGGCTGGAAATTATGTCAAAAGCCAATGATGAAGTTGAATCCAAATTCCTCTTCTGACCTCTAAAATCCTGAATTCTGGTTTTTAAGACCTCCAACTAATTGGATGAGGTAACTTCCTACACTGCTGAGGGCACTGTCCTTTGTTGATTATAGATGCAGTCAACTGACAATAGATGCAAATCCCATCTTGAAATACCCTAAAACTAACAAGCAGATCAGTGCTTGACCCAAAACTGGACATCATAACCTAGCCAAGTTGATACATGAAGCTAATGAACACAGCTCACTTTGTATAAAATTCTTAAAATTATGGAAGAACAAGGAAGCTCATTAAACAGCATCCTAATATTTATTTTCTAGATAAAGTAGGGAAGATAGGAGGCCAAGTATCAGAAACTGGAATTGTGCATAACAGGAGAATAGCTAAGGATGACTTGGAATCCATTAAAAGTTGGAGGGTGATGGGAGAAATTGTGATTGAGATATGTAGAGGCTTTAGTATCAATTTCTTTGGGAAAGGACAAAGGGTATTCCAAAGTAATCTCTCTTTTTTTATTCAATTTTATTGAGATACATTCACATACCATACAATCATCCACTGTGTACAATCACTGTTCACAGTACCATCATATAGTTGTGCATTCATCACCACAATCAATTTTTGAACATTTCCCTACACCAAAAAAATAAATCAATCAATCAAATGAAGAACACCCAAAGCATTGCATCCCCCATCCCACCCTATTTTTTCATTTAATTTTTGTTCCCATTTTTCTACTCATCTGTCCATACACAGGATAAAGGGAATGTGAGCCACAAGATTTTCACAATCACATGGTGTTCTGGTTGGCTAATGCTGCCCTTTTGCAAAACACCAGAAATGTATTGGCTATTATAGAGAGGGTTTATTCAGTTACAAAGTTTCAGTCTTAAAGCCATAAAATGTCCAAGGTAAGGCATCAGCAAAGGTACCTGCACTGAAGGATGACAATTGGCATTTGGAAATCCTCTGTTATTTCAGAAGGCACATGGCTGGTGTCTGCTTGCTCCCAGTTTGCGTTTCAAAAAGGCGTTCTCCAAAATATTGCTCTTGGGGCGTGTTTGTCCTCTCTTAGCTTCTCTGGAGCAAAAGTCTGCTTTCAAAGGCCATCTCCAAACTGTCTCTCATCTACATGTCCTCTCTCAGTTCCTGTGCATTCTTCAGAGTCCCTCTTGGCTGTGGCAAGCTCGCTCTTCTGTCTGAGCTTACATAGTGCTCTAATAAACTAATCAAGGCTCACACTGGGTGGGCAGGGCCACACCTCCATGGAAATTATCCAATCAGAGTTATCACCTACAGTTTGGTGGGTTGAATCTCCATGGAAACACTCTAAGAATTACAATGTAATCAACACTAATAATACGTCTACCCACACAATATTACATCAAAGATAATGGCATTTTGGGGGACATAATGCATTCAAACTGGCACACATGGTCACACCGTGTAAGCTACATAGTTTATACAATCATCTTCAAGAATCAAGGCTACTAGGTTGCAGTTTGACAGTTTCAGATATTTACTTCTAGCTATTTCAATACACTAAAAACTAAAATGGGTTATCTATATAGCGCATAAGAATGCCCTCCAGAGTGACCTCTCAACTCCATTTGTAATCTCTCAGTCACTGAAATTTATTTTGTTTAATTTCTTCCCCCTTTTGATCAAGAAGATTTTCTCAATCCCATGCTGCCAGGTCCAGGTTCATCCCCAGGAGTCATGTCCTGCATTGCCAGGGAGATTTACACCCCCGATTCCCAAGTTATCCTAACTTGCTCCTAAAGGTAGAAAAATGGCTCCAGTACATTCCCTCACCTGAAAATTTACTAAAACATCCAACTACCCTTCCTTTGCTTTTGGACCCATGAAATAAGAAAGTGAAATGTACTAAAGACTACTAACCAAATTATCCAAAGCTAACTTTGATTTTATGATGGTTTTATCTAGCATAGTAATTGAGAAAATTCATAATCATTTTATTTAGTTGTAAAATGACAAAAATAAATTGATCTTGAATTTTAATAAGGATATGGCAATATACTGTATTTGCAGAAATAGTATAGGGTAATAAGATTAAGTTACTTGGAAGGCTAATGGAAATAGACTAATTTAAAAACTTACTGCATACTTGTTTTGTCCTTACCACAGTATTATAGAACAGATTTTATAAAAGTCTCCAGAGAATAATTTTTCTTATTAATTTTACATTAAATTCCCATCAAAATCTATTACAATACATGGGCTTTGAACTCTATCCTGTCTTCCTGTCTTAAATAAAAGTCTAAACTATTATTAAAAAAAATATTGTAATAACAGTTTAGATGAGTAGCAGAAAACATAGACCCTGGTGGAATTGTATCATAAGTTATTACACAGATTCTAAAATTTTCACAAAATTTTTACAAGATTAAGTAAGGTTAAAGGTTAATGTTTTTATCTCCTACCAAATTTTTAATGATTTATCTGAATGCGTCTTCTTTTATGATGA
The DNA here is from genome assembly GCF_015220235.1 of Choloepus didactylus. NCBI lineage: Eukaryota > Metazoa > Chordata > Mammalia > Pilosa > Megalonychidae > Choloepus > Choloepus didactylus. The sequence goes on from NC_051307.1 coordinate 33,475,679, forward strand.
AAATGTTTTCTCAAGGCCAAGAAAGACAAATTAAATTCCATGAAAAATTCCAGAATTTAAGGTGTTAAATTGTATAATTAAATTTAGAGATTAAAGTATAAACCACAACCTCTGAAAATATGAAGCTTATATTTAGGCATTCAATCCTATAAGAATGAAGTGATTTCCTTCTTTTCCTACAAACATTCATTTACATTGAAAGAAATTCTATAATCATGAATGTCCTCCTTCCTCCCAACTGTAATAGAAAAATAAAGGGAAACTGCTGAAAGTGCAGCTGTAGTGAAGGCTCCGTTGATCAGCCAGGTGGACGTAAGAGCCAAGGCTTTTAACTGCCAGCTGCAGTTTCTTCTTCCTCTGGAATTTACGTTAAAACACGTGATTTTCTACTTTGTATACATGCAAATTTTATTAGAACCAGAATGATTTCTCTTTCATTCAGAGGAAATCAAAATTTATGGCCATGACTGAATAGTCCATATTTTGTTTTGCTTTTCCAAACTTAAAGTTATCACCAGCATATATTTATGGAAACCGAACAAGTCACAGTTTGCTGTGCGTTAAAGGTAGAAAACATACGGTACCACCCGGCAGTCTTATAAAGTCTTATAAAGTCAAGGGATGAAGTACACATACAAAGTACAGTTACTCATTTACTGTTAAATGAAATAAAAGAAAATATTAGTGTGGGTAATGGAAACATTTACTCTCTTTTGAAGCAGTTCTTGTATTATATTTTTCAAACTTTGCCTCATTACTCAATTTATAAATCAGATATAAACCAGACATCTAAATGGGTGTAATGGATAAGTTCTTAAGATAATTGATAGAGAAGATTTTTTAAAATAGGTAAAACTCTCACTACTGCCTTTTTGTTTGAAGGACAGTATTTTCCTGGTCTATTCTCTTCTGCATATGCACCAATAAATCAAGGTTTCCAGAAAGGCTGGAGTAGGCTAAGACTGTAAGAGACATTACAGATAATAGACAAACAAGAGAAATATCTGTTTCCTTAATCAGTAATTGTGTATCAATTATATATCACTCTGAATTGGCAGCCATCTCTCTATAACATAATAAATAATAATAAATATACATAAAAATATATAAATAAAAATAATAAATAAATAAAACAACTGTTTATTTTGCCATTGAGTTGCCCAGGTAAGGGTTTAGAGGAGAAAACTATGGCCCTGAGGATAAATCACCCACTGAAGGGAGGCTCTGTTACTTGTCTGTAAATGGTTTGGAATAAGGAAAGCCAATTGTCCATCTAAGCCTTCTAAATCTCTAAGGTCCTAAAAACAAAAACAAGATCACAAAGCTTTAACAGCTTTGAAAATAGAAATTTGTAGAATTTTTTTTTTAATTCATCAAATGTATATTCTACAATTCCCATTCCTGTGGTCCTGAATCAATTTGTAAATAAGACTTTTGAACATGCTAATAATTAAGGAGTGGCTGAACTGAATCAGGGTGGGCTTTAATCCAAATGACTAGATGCCTCAAAAGGCAGAGGAAATTCGGACTGTCAGCACAAGCTAGAAGTCAAAAGAAGCTAGAGAAGAGGAGACTGCTGTAATGGAACTCGACTGACTTTGGGAGAAAGCATGGCCCTTCTGACATTTTTATTTTGGGCTTCTACTCTTCAAAGCTGAGAGACAATAAATTCCTGTTCTTTAAGCCACTGCATTGTGTGATATTTCTCATGGTAGCCTTGGCAAACTTAGGCAGTTTTCTGTGGAGTACTGCTAGTATTACTTAAACTGTGGAAGTAGCTTTGGAATTGGGCAATGGGTAGTGACTGGAAGAATGTTAAGGTGCTTGATTAAAAAAGTCTTGATTGCTTTGAAAAGACCATTAGTAGAGACAGAAATATTAAGGGCATTTCTGGTGAGGGCTCAAAAAAAGTGAAAAGAGATGTAGGAAGTATTTCTGTCATTTTAGAGAATACATGTGTCATCATGACTAGAATGTTTGCAGAACTTGGACTTTAAAGTGCTTCCAGTGAGGCCTTAAAAGGAAATTATGAATGTGTAACTGGAAACTGGAGGAGAAGCAGTCCTTGTTACAAGGTGGTAGAAAACGTAATGAAATTGTGTTCTGATGTCTGATTTAAGGCAGGATTTGAAAGTATTATTTAGCTGAGGAGACTTCCAAGCCATTTGTGGAAGGTGTAGTCTGTCATCAATTTGCTTCTCATAGTAAAATGAGAGAAGAAAGGGATAAACTGAGGACTGAACTAATAGGCACAAAGGAGCCAGCAACAGAGGACTTGGAACATGCTTAGCCTCTCCAGATAGCATGTTCTGAGACTAAGGCCAGAAAAGGCTCTAGGAGACCCTCTTTGTGCTTCCAGAAAGTGAAGGAATGCAGCTATGTGATATGAACATCCTTTTCTAAGGAGATTAGGCACATGACTCAGGGATCCAGTCAGGTATCTCAGAGGAAGTGAGGATTGGAAATGCATTTACCAGGAAGACTTTGTGAAAAATCTTTTTGTCTGATTGCATGGACCCTCTTAAACTACATGAAAAACAGACAAGGTTTTTCAAAATTTTGCATCAGAGAAGAACTGCCAGTCTGGACTGAAAGGGACAGAGTCAAGGCAGAACCAAGGAAGCAGAGATCTGCTTGTGAAAAGAGAGAGGGGCTTCAACCCATGCCTTTGGATAGAGAGGGGCTTATGCCCTGGTTTTGGAGGAGGCCTTGCAAACCAACCCTCAGGGTAGAATGTGGTCACACCCCAGTGATCAGAAAAGGTGGTTCCTATGTCACATTTGGGGAGCACCTGGCTGCTACCTTGGTGCTTTGAGAGGTTGGGTCATATGGCCCTGTATTCAGGAAGATCATGTTGCTGTTCCAGCACCTGGAAAGGGTGAGGCTGCTGATCCAGGAGGCCTGGAGAACCAAGTATCAATCCACAGATGACTCTCAGTCCTTGAAATCTAATGATGTTTGCCCTGCTGGGATTTAGACTGTTTGAGACCCATGACCCCTGTTTTCCTTATAATTTCTCCATTCTGGAATGTGAATGTCTACCCTATGCCTGCCCCATCATTGTATTTTGGAAACAGATATTTTATTTTCTAGGTTTCACAGGTCCACACTCAGAGGAATTTTGTCCAAGGAGAGACTGCACCCATAACTGATTTTGATAAGACTTTGGACTCAAAATTGTTATTGAATGGCTTAAGGCTTTGGGAATGTCAGGATAGGGTGAATGTATTTTGTATGTGAGAAGAACATGTCTTTTGGGGGTCCAGAGGGTAGACTGTTGGAATTGAATCACATACCCCACAAAAGACATGTTCAAGTCTTAATCCACATTCTGGTAGATGTGAACATATGTAAATAAGACCTTTGAAAATGTTATTAGTTAAGGTGTGGACAAACTGAATCATGGTGTGCCTTAATCCATATGACTGCAATCTTTGTAAAGAGGGGAAATTCATAAAGAAGTCAAAATAAAAGAAGACAGAGAGGAGAAATTGCCATGTGCTGAAGTGTTGCCATCACCAGAACACTACTGACTCTGGGAGAAAGCATTGCCGTTTCTGACATCTTTAGTTTGGACTTTCAGCCTTCAAAACTATGAGACAATGAATTTCTGTTTTGTAAGCCAACCTATTGTGTGGTATTTATCACAGCTGCCCTGGAAAACTAAGACACTGCGGAATTCTCACAAGTTCTCTTTGTCTTTTCCTCCCTCCCTATTATTATCTTCTCTTTCCTATCCTTTTCCCCCCTCGCCTCCCCTCCTTCTTCCTCTCATTCTTTCTCCTTCTTCTCCTTTTGCTCCTCCTTCTTTTCCTTCCCCTACTCCTCTTTCATCTTCTCCTCTTCTCCTCTTCCTCCTTTTTCTTCTCCTTCTTCTCCTCCCTCTGTCTCTCTCCTGTGCCAATAAACTAAAATCACAGGAATTCTATAATGCTTAGTTTTTCTTCAGTCCTCCATCCTTAATCTTCCTTTTTTTTTTTTTTTGGCTCCATTGCCTTCTCGGTTTCATTTGTTGGTAGCATCACAGAGCAATTTGACATAGTATTTTGACCATAGTGTGAGTCTTGAAACACAAGTCTTGGGTCACCGGTACCTGCTTCTGATTTCTCCTGAGTCCCTTTCACACAGACACAAACAACTTCTCCCTCACTGACTGGAATTTTGTTTCTCAGGTCCAAGAACTCTACTCTGTTTCTCTGGCTTTCGTCTCTCCCCCAAATAAACAAACAAACAGCTATATTTAAAAATTTGTGTTAAATTATTTGTATTAATTATTTTATTTTGTATTAATAATTAAAGGTAAATGGTATTTAACATCAATATTGGATTCATTGAGACATTAATCAACAGAATGTACTTTTGTCCTCACATTGTAGCCTCATGTTAAGCAAGTAGGGCCTTCATTTTTAAATCAGTGCCCTACAAGTCATGCTTTTTATGCAAACATTTTTTTTTTAACTGAAAGCTATTTTTACACATCAACTGTTGCTGTTTTGCTTCCATTTTCATTTCCTTGGAATGAACTTCAGATTCCCAATTTAAAAGAAATTTGTTAAAAATAGAATCTGTTAACATGCTTCAAAATTTTTATTTTATACATTTTTTTATTAATGTGTGATTACATATTCAAAGATTATGGTGTTCTTTCCTCAGATGGCCATCTAGAAGCACAATATTACTTGACTGTGTTTCTAATACTGATTTACTTACTAAGTTGATTTCGTTCCAGGCAAAATAGAGCTTCATCAAATGGGAGAATTACATTAGAGATGTCATGGGCAAAACAGTAATTCGAAGCAAAAATAATCAGACTATATCACACTCCCTTCTATCTAATAAAGGTTGTTAGAAACGAACTTTAACAATTTATTGTAATTTCCACATGGTGTTTTATATTGTTATTGCACACAATCGTGAGTAACATTTGAATGAAATTTTAAATCATCTTTCAAGAATTCATTTCCCAAAGTCCAATTACTATCAGCATTCTAAGACCTTGCGTGTTAGCAGTTTTGCCTCTTTCTTTTCAGATGGAAATGTATTTTCTTCGTTATCAGTGGCCTGCAAGGTTCTTAGTGGTAACTCTTTCCCCATCATTTGAATGTTTTACAATTGCATTAGGAAGGATAAACTGAAGTCATACTCAGATTAACAACCAAAGGTGAATATGATGAAATAACCCTCTCGCTAGTTAGTAAAACATAACTTTTTATAATTTAATATATGCTGAGTGAAAGCTTTGCATAGGATATTTATAAATAATTTGGAAATCATTTTTATGAGCAAAGACATTGGAAAAACTTCCTCCTCCCGAGCGGGAAACTAGAACTATTATCTAGCACATGAAACTGAACTCAGCAGAACCATAGTATCTGAAGATAATTGACCACATTTAAAAGCACTTAAAATTAATCTGCTTTAAACAGTGACTGAAATTTTACAGTATAAATACTAAAAAAGATGAGGGATGTCTTAATGCAACATTATCACGAAAAACAAAATAAAATTTAAAACTATGAGACTAATTTTATTTCATAATCTAATTGTAAAATTGAAATAAATGGAAATTGTATAACTGAAAATAATTCAATTAAAATGAAACATTAAAATCAGATTGAGGAATGCAGAAACATATTTTAATTACCTTGAAGTCAGAAGAATAGAAATTATCCAAACTCAAGGACTAAAACATAACAAACATATGAAGAGTGACCTATGAGAAAATACCAAGGACACTAAAATATATGAAATACATGTCCCAGAAGAAAAGGAGAGCCATAATGAAGCAGAAAAAAAATTTTTTGAAGAAATGATGGTGGAAATTTTCTGAAAACTGATTATAAAACCACAAAAACACAGACCTCCAAGAAGTATAAATACAAGGATAATGAAGTTTAGACATAACATAATCAGGATGTTGAAAAATTGAGGTAAATTTTTAAAATCTTAAAAGTAATCAGAGGAAAAGAGTACATAACATTCAGGGAACAGCAATACAAATAATGGCTTCCTTCTATTTAATCATGGAGGTCAGGAAACAATGGAGTTTAAATTGCTGAAAGAAGAAGAGGAGGACAATGAGGACAAGGGTGGGGGGGGCTGGGTATTGATCACCCTGAATTCTATGTAAGTCAATATATCCTTTGAAAAGGAAAGCAAAAAAAGATTTTCAGATATATTGAAACAAGAATAATTTTCACCAGTAGAACCACACTGTAAGAAATGCTAAAGGAATTGCTTCAGACTGAAAGAAAATGACATCAGATGAAAACTCAGATGTACAGGATGCAATGAAGAACTCCAGAAATAACACTTATATTGGTAAATAAATGAGAATATAAAATTTTCATCTCTTAATTTAAAATACATCAAAGTCTTTAAAGCAAAAGTTATAACATTGTATTTCAGGGTTATAAAGATAATATACCTAATACCTTTGAACAATATTACACAAGACAGGAAGGTTAATGGAAATACATATATATATTTTATGTGTGGTGGTAAAATATTGACCTTAAAAGAACTATGATAAATTAGGAGTGAATAGTTTAATCACTGAAGCAGCCAATGAGAAATAATGCAAAGATGTATCAAATAAAATTGAATTGTAAAAACTTATGAAACTATAACAGAAGAACAAAGGGGAGGAATAAAATACAGATGAGAAAATGGCAAAGAAGTAGAGAAATGGTAGACCTACATTGGACAATATCAATAATTACATTAAATATGAAAAGGTTATCACAATTAAAAGACAGATATTAGTCTGGAAGAGGATTTTTAAAAAGCAATAATCTACTGTGCTCTGTCTACACAAGATTCTCTGGTATGCTGAATTTGTTAGGATGGAGAAAACATATACCATGCAAACTAAAGGCATAAAAAAGTGAGGTGGCCATATTAAAATCAAGAAAAAAACACTTCAAGACATAGAGTAACTTGATATATAATGACATTTAATAATGGTGATGGGATGAATTCATTGAAAAAATATAATAACCATAAATGTGCATGCATCTAAAAACAGGCTGTGCCGGTTTGAATGCATTATGTCCCCCAGAAAAAGCCATATTCTTTGATGCAGTCTTGTGGGGCAGACAGTTTTGATGCTGATTAGATTGGAATCCTTTGAGTGTTTCCATGGAGATGTGACCCACCCAACTGTAGGTGATAACTCTGACGAGATAATTTCCCTGGAGGCATGGCCCCACCCATTCAGCATGGGCCTTGATTGCTGGAGCAGTATACAAGCTCTGACAAAAGGAGCAAGCTTGGTACAGCCAAGAGTGACACTTTGAAGAATGCACAGGTGATGAGAGAGGAGCGGCAGATGAGAGACAGTTTGAAGACGGCCGTTGAAAGCAGACTCTTGCTCCAGAGAAGCTAAGAGAGGACAAACACCCCAAGAGCAAGTAAGAGTAACATTTTTGAGGAATTGCAGCCTAGAGAGGAGCATCCTGGGAGAAAGCCATTTTGAAACCAGAACTTTGGAGCAGACACCAGCCACGTGCCTTCCCAGCTAAGACAGGTTTTCCGGACACCATTGGCCATCCTCCAGAGAAGGTACCCAATTGTTGATGACTTACCTTGGACACTTTATGGCCTTAAGACAGTAATTTTGTAACCAAATAAACCCCCTTTATAAAAGCCAACCCATTTCTGGTGTTTTGCATTCCAGCAACATTAGCAAACTAGAACACAGGCCTTCAAAATATTTGAAGGAAAACCTGACAGAGATGTTAGAAGAAAATGAAACTGCAGACCTAATGCACTTCATGAACATCCTTAAACAAATATTAGCAATTAAATCTAGCAATATATGAAAAGGATTTGATGTTGTAACCTATTAGGGCTTAGCTCGGTAATGCAAGAGAATCATAGTTAATGAGTTCACCATATGAGCAGAGTAGAGAAGGTAAAGTATATGTCCTCAATAGATGAAGAGGAAAAATTGAGAAAATTTAACATTAATTCACCAATTCATGGATAAACATTCCTAGCAAATGAGGAATATAAATAGACTGCCTCAATTTGATAAATGATATCTAAGAAAAAGTCTATTGTTAATATAATATTTACAATAAGAAAGGTTATTGTTAATACCATATTTACTAATAGAATATTCATTTCATTTATTCATATGAAACATTAAATTCATTCTTATTAAGATAGAAAACAAAAGAAGGATACTCTACTGATAACTTTTCAACATTGTACTAGAGGCCCAAGTCAATACAATGAAGCAAGAAAAAGAAATAAAAGCACAAATGATGGAAAGAAATAAAATTATCTCTATTCTAGAAAACATAGGGGAAAAAAAGAATCTATCAAACAACATCAGCAGTAATAAAAGATTTTTTAAAGTCAAAGAATAAAATGTCAATATATAAAACTTAATTGTATTGCTATAAATTATCAGGAAAAAAATTGGAGTGCTTTAGAATGTTTATACAATAGCATCAGACATAACTCTTAGGAATAAATTTAACTAATGTTGTGTAGGAACTCTACACTGAACATTTTGAAACATTTCTGAGCTATTTGAAGACAACTTAAGTAAATAGATACAGCATGTTTGCAGATTCGAAGAGCCAATATTATTAAAATGTTATTTTCTCCAGATTGATATATTCAGCATAATCGCCATAAAAAACCCAACATGCTTTTTGACAGAACTTGGCACACTGTTTCTAAACTTTACATGAAATTTGACATAATCTAGAATAGCACAAAAATTTGGAAAATGAAGAGACAGACACTTATATTGTCAAATGGTTTCTTAAAGTATGCCCAACAAATTCATTGTGGGGGGATGCATTTCAACACATCAATCATACTGGAAAAAAAAATGCATATCCTAATAGAAAAAAAATGAACTTTAACTCTATATACACTGTATACCTCACAACATACACACCCACAAAAATATAATCATAGACCTAAACATAATGACAAAATTATAAAAACACTGGAAGAAAACATAGGAGAATGTGTTCATTACCTGGGTTAGCAAACAAATAAAGAACCAATAACCATATAATAAAAAATGATAAATTTGTTTTCATCAAAATTAAAATGGTTCAATCTAAATAAGAATTATTTTTCGCTTAGGAAAACTCACATGAACAACAGAAAAACTACTCACCATATTTCTTGCCCCTGTATCTGTCTCCATGTGTACATAGTCATGTGTTACAGAAAAGGGTTGAAATTTCATTTAACACATTTAGAAACTAAGGTGAGAATTAATGTTGTTTGCCAAACATTTCCAGTCCTCTGCCTGCTGGGACACGTAGGATTGTATTTCTTGAACTCTTTGCTTTTGCAACCTGTGATTAGTTGTGACAATAAAGTATGAATGAAAATAATGTCTGTCATTTCTGGGACAAACCGTTTAAATTTTGATGTGGTACTCTACAGATCTTTCTCTTTCCTTGGCATAGGAACTTGTGGTATTTAAGATGGTGGCTGTTGTAACTGCCTGAGTCAATATGTATGATTGGTAGAGCTCTCCTCCACCCCCAAAGAGGAATACTACATACATAGCATCCATGAAAAGTGCAACTTCATTTTTCATTACTCACAAAACTTAGCTTACTTTTACTGGCATAGAAATTGATGCCAGAAGTGGTGCTGTTGTAAAAAAAAAAAAAATATATATATATATATATATACACACACACACACACACACACACACACACACATATATATATCAGTGTGTAGCACTATTTTAAGAGCTGGGCAAGAAGAAGAAAGCAACTGTTTTTGAAAAGAAGGAAATTCATGTAAAGCAGAGGTTAAATATTTCATAAAAATGTGCCTGCTGTGATGGTTAATTTTATATGTTGATTCGGCTAGCTTATGGTGTCCAGTTGTTTGGTCAAACATTGGCTTAAATGCTGCTGTGGAGATATTTTGTAGATGGGATTAACATCTACATTCAGTTGATTCAAGTCAGGGTGATTACCCTCAGTGTGAGCCTAATCCAATCAGTTGGAAACTTAAATGCTAATAACTCATGGTTCCCGGCTAAAGAACAAATTCCGCCTCAAGACTGGACCCTCCACTTTCAGCCTGCCCTACAGAATTCAGACTTGAAAGCCTCTAAAGTCACATGAGCCAATTAAATATAATATAAATATATATAAATTAAATACATATTTAAACCTATTATGTATATTACCTGCAATATATTATACTTCATAAACACACACACACACACACACACACACATTGTTTTGTTTCTCTGGAGAATTCTGATGACATATTCACCATTCTTGTAAAGGAGATAATATGCTTGGAGAACTGGTAGTTTTAGGGAAGAGATTAGAAAACAGAGACTTAATTAGCCCATAGTGGCTGTTAGTTGCCGTATTTGAAAACAATAGAGGGTGCTGAACTCAGAAAAGAATTGGCATACTTGCATTGAGGAATGAAAGGGGTGGAAAGAGAGGTGCTGGATCTGGAATAGACAGACACTTCTCAGACTATTAATTAGAAAAACAGCAAAGTCCTTTGAATGATGATAACAATTTTCAGTTCAGCCTGTGCAAAGGATTAAATTAAGGTTATGACTGTTATACTGTTTTGTTTTGTTTTTTAAATTCTGAATGGGTAAAGGTAACACCCAGTAAATCTTTCAGGTCCACAAAATGGTTCTGGGAAAGTGCATGTGGTATAGCTCTCCTGCCCAAGCCCAATAGTCTCAGAATATCCATTTCCCCATTAAGATGAAAGAGAAAGAGAAAGAAAGGGTATCTCAGAAAGGACTGTGGGTGTGGCTTTGGACCCATGAACCTGATAGGAATTAGAATAATAATACTGTTTTCAAGAGACTCAACCTGCCAAAGAAACCAGAAGTCTGGGCCAAATATATTTTTAATTGCTTTAGACATAAGATTTAAAACAAACCCTGTGACCCTAAACCTCTAAAACAAGGAAACAAGTTGGGCTTGTGAGAGTATGTTCTCCATTGTCCAAAAACCAGGAAATGGAAGGAACTTGCAGAGGGAGAAATCAAGGACCATGGAGAACAATGGATAGGTGAGTACTCCCAAGGACAAAATCAGAGCTTGTTCAGTGAACATTTTCTACACCAGAGTAAGGCTCCTCAAAACACCTACCCAATAGAATTGCTGCTCTAAGTCTCCCAGTCTTCCTTTTTCTGAGTGGTTGTATTTATTGCAAATATCCTGTTTCTGTATGGCTATTGTATACTGTATGTGTGGAATGGATATTTTATCTTTACTGTCATCTTTGAATCCATATCTAGACCAGAGGTAGAAACAACTGCACATTATTCAGAGAACCTAGGACTTGAATCCTTGACTGAAGACTGAATGATCTTTTGGTTTGGGTTGCCACTTCTGGGTGAGAGGTGATTGCAATTTGCCTGGAGGGAAAAAGTAAACTAAGTATCTTAAGACCAGGAAGGTTTAATCTGATCATTAGAGCTGTCCCCCAAATATTCTAGTTCTTTCCCAATCAGGGGACATGATTCAATTGCGCTTATTGGCTCATATGACTTTGGGTGAGGATCCTATGACTAATTCTGACCAGTGAGTGGTGAATGGAAAAAAATATAATTTCAAGGAAAAAAAATATGAGTAATAGCAATAATCTTCTATATCTGCCTTTTACCCTCTACATAGTATCTAGGAGCATGGCAGGTAATTGCTGCTCCATCAGCCCTTGCTCCTGTGTGACTACGTAGAGCCAAGCCCTCCTGAAACACTGGAAAGAATGGGTGTAACAACTATTAAAAGCCATTAATATTTTGCAGGTGATTTTTCTTGTAGCATAACTTAGTCTTTCCTGAATGATAGTTTTGTTTATTTAGAGGAGACACATAAAATGAAGAGATTTGTTTGCATTTCAATAACCAAAGTGTCTTTTAAAATATTTCATGTTATTGGCTCTCTCACCAAATATATATTTGCTGTTGCACCAAATTACATATATGTGTGTGTATGTATATATGTATTTCATTGTATATATGTATATATGTATATACATTTATATCATTTCCTGTTGTACAAAGTTAAGAAATTTATGTCATAAAACTTACGTATTAAAATTATCAGTTTATTTTGTGGGTTGCCTATAGTTTTTCTTCATTTTGCTCTGATACTGTGGCCAGAAGTCTGCCACTTAATATTTGTATAACTTCTTATATAACCAGTTCTTCTTTCTAATTTGTCTTCTAATTCCCATTACCTTTAAAATTATATGGTCTCCACATCTTTTTAATACTTAAAATTTAATGTTTACCTCAAAATTGGTGAAATTTCAAGAAAAGAAATGCAAAATTCTGTTATATTCTGACAGAAGAAAGTATGCTGCGCTAATAAATGAGAAAAATTATTTTTGAGAAAAATCACCCTTCCCCATTTTTCCAATTTGATAGACTAATTTGACTTGATCTGCTATTCCTATTTCCATTGAGGTTATCTACCTCTTTTCACTTTTCCCACAAATAATTCCCTTTCAATACTTACTCTAACACTAGCCTTTATTCAATCATACATGTTTGCCTCTGCTTATTTTCCAGCACTTCTGAGAGTGGTTCAATATTCTACTTCTCTTAAATGCACAAATATTTATTTTAACTAGGTACAAGCATCCCACTAACTCGTTTAGCCTTTATTTATGTATTAAGGTACTTATCTTATTAAATGAAAGCAATCAAACACATATTAGTTTCTTAAAACTTACTGTTTATTTCTCCTTTCTGTTACATTTATAGCATTATGTTCATTTTTAAATTATATGGCTGAGTAGTTGTTAGATGTTATGGGTCTGTTAGAGTTAAGAGTCTGTTCTCTAGATTTTATAGGGAGAACTTTCAAGCTCATCCCTAGTCCTCTCTGTGACTATGGAATTCATAGCTTTTGCAGTAAGATGTGAATTTTAAGGTTTCATACTCATAACACTGCTCACCTCTAACTAGTTTAAATGTAACATACCAGAAATATCCTGAATGGGGACATTTTGTCCAACCACCTTGCAAAAACAAACTCAACTCCTTTGGCGCTCTGCGTCTACCCTTGATTAAAAGATATACAGCAATCATCAATCAATATAATATATTTAAGAAACACTTAAGATTTTCATCTTGAAATCAAAGCTCTAACACAGTTCTGGCCCAGTGTGCATCCAGTAGTCACTGAGTCATGTGACTAAAACTTTCTACCCTGAATATGGGTGCCAGAAGTTGGTTTTGTCATGCCTTCCCAAATGTACCACATGCTAATTCTCCAAGGAATGCCCAAGCACAACAATTCTTATTCTTGTTTATTTGCTTATGCATAGAATTCCAATAGCCACTTCCAAATGGCTTCTGACTTAGCTAAAGGACAAAATAATAGTGGGCAACAGCTTTATATCTTCCTTGCCCTGGCTATTTAAAAATATAAAAAAAAGCTTATTTATTTCTGATTAGTAAAAATGAAGGAGGTATTAGTACCAACCATACTGCCACTAAACTCCTGACTTTGGTCATAATGTAGGATACTCCCCCAGTCTGGATAGGCCCTTTATAAATAAATGATGTGATTAAAAATGTTGAAAGGTATGGTCATTTCTCTAGAATGATGCTTAACAGTTTCTGGGCCCCTGAACTATGTTACTTTGTTCAAAGGTTATCCAAGTGTTTCAGTAACACAATGTTAAACAAAAGTAAAGGTTATATCAATTTTTGCCCCATTCAGTGGATCAGGACTCTTTTAGTGGTTTTAACTTTACGGCATTAGAAGTTGCCACCTGCTCCTTAATGATCTATGGCCTCCAGAAATAAAAAGCTTATTTTTGTTGTACATTTACAACTGTCTTTCTTCTCAGAAGTGGGAGGCCACTTCTTCTTAGCCCTAATGCTAGTATTTTACTTACTTACTTGTGTTTGGGATTTAAAACTTTCTTGCATTAATAATGACTAGTATAAGATTGTTACTTTCACAAATAAAACAACATTGCATGTTGTTTTCCATTCCTATCCTCCTGGGCAAGATAATCACAAAGAGAAAGTTAAGCAATCTCCTGTACACAGCCATACCACCTATGGTTCCTAATGACAAGCACACTTCAGCATCTATTCCAAATTAAGTGGAGACATAAGAAGTTAAGTGTGCATGCTCAGGGCAGAGTGAGTATGGGTAGGAGAAAAATGTATGTGCCTCTAGTATTCTCTCTGGCCTAATTAAACAGAAAAACTCTCAAATATTTTTAAAATGACACCATCCACATGCTCATTTTCCTTCTGAATATCTAATGCTATATGAAAAATTATTATGATAACAGATCACACATGTTAAGGCACTTGGTAAATACTGTGCTCAGCAAGTTAAAAGTTATTATATCAGTTCATTCAACAACATGAATTAGTTACTCTTTATATTTTACAATGAGGCTTATGGTTCAGGTACCTTATTGAATGTCACACAGTAAGGTGTAAAGAAAATTCAAAAGCAAGTCTGTCTAATTCCAGAGCCCACTTTCTTTTTTTTAATGCAATTTATTGAGATATAGTCACATACCATACATTCATCCAAAGTGTACAATCAATTGTTCACAGTATCCTCATATAGTTCTGCATTCATCACCACAATCAATTTTTGAACATTTTCATTGCTTCAAAAAAAGTAAAATAAGAATAAAAATAAAAATAAATGTAAAAAAGAACACCCAAAATATCCCATATCTGCCATACACCCCTATTATTCATTTACTTTTTGTCCTCATTTTTCTACTCATTTGTCCATACACTGGATAAAGGGAGTGTGAGCCACAAGGTTTTCACAATTGAACAGTCACACCACATAAGCTATATAGTTACACAATCATTTCCAAGAATCCAGGCTTCTGGGTTGCAGTTCAGCAGTTTCAGGTATTTCCTTCTAGCTATTCTAATACACTAAAACCTAAAAAGGGATATGTATATAATGCATAAGAATAACCTTCAAAATTACTTGCCAACTCCATTTAAAATCTCTCAGCCACTGAAACTTTATTTTGTTTCATTTCTCTTCCCCCTTTTGGTCAAGAAGGCTTTCTCAATCCCATGATGCCAAGTCCAGGCTCATTCCTGGTAGTTATGTCCCACATTGCCAGGGAGATTTACATCCCTGGTAGTCATGTCCCACATATGGCGGAGGGAAGCAAGTCCACCTGCCGAGCTACACAACCCACTTTCTTAACCACAACATTGTGTTGTCTAAATATGATGGATGATCCCAATACAGAAAATTTTAATTTGTAGATTGACTGCCTTATTCAGGTTACTTCTACATCTTATATTGCATAATAATTCATCTCACATTAACGAGAGTTACCCATCTTTCAAAATAATTACTCATAGTTTTGTAAAGAGAAAAACATAAGTCTCTGAAAACTTTTTGGAGTTTGAAGAATGTTTATCAAGAATGCTATGTTTATCTGATGTATAAACTTTGATTAGTCTTAAAAACAATAGTATTAAGTTATTCATTTATTATTTAAATTCATCAATATCCAGCTCTAATTAACAGTTCTAAATAGCTGTGTACTGAGAATCTTGCTAAATACTTCTACCATTTTCCCTACACTAATTTTTAAAAAGAATATCTTAATTTAGTGGTTTGAGTATTCTACAATAGTCAACCATGAAGTTAGGGGGTATACAGTCCCTAAGACTGCCCTCACTTCTGACTCCAACTGCATGTTCAAGGGAGTTCCCCAAACCACCCTCAAGTTCAATGATATGCTTTAAAGACTCACAGAACCCACTGAAATCTATTATATTCACATTACTGGTTGTTATAGTTTCCCAGCTGCTAAAACAAATACCATACAATGGTTTCGTTTAAACAACAGGAATTTATTGGTGCACAGTTTCAGAGGCTAGAGGGCTAGCCTCATCTGTGGGTTGATATCTTCTGGCTGGCCAACAATCTTGGCTTTTCTGTCACATGGCAATGCATATGGCAGCATCTTCTCCTTTCTCTTCTGGGTTCTATTGACTTCCAGCTTCTGGATGCTCCTTGTGGCTTCTCTTCTCTCTATCTGAATTTCATTGTGCTTATTAAGGACTCAAGTGATCTGAATTATAGACCAATCTGATTCACTTGAGTCACACCTTAATTGAAGTAACATCTTGAAGATATTTTATTTACAATGGGTCCAAAACCCACGGAGTGAGGACCAAGTCCAGGAACATATCCGAACTGGGGTAGATGATTCAATTCACCACAATGATTATCGTAACTAAAGGATACAGATTTAAATCGGCTGAAAGCAGAAGCACATAGGGCACAGTCCAGGGAAGTACCAAGCATGGAGCTTCAAATTGTTCTTTCTCTGTGGAGTAAGGACAGCATTGCTTTCCTGGCATTAGAGTGTGACAATATGTAAGGGATATTGCCAAACAGGGAAGTTCACCCTAGCCTTGATGTCTAGAGTATCTATTGGAACTCCATCACGTAAGCATGACATAGCAGGTCAACTAATACCACATGATTCAGAGCTCCCCAACAAGAACCACACTGTCAGATTTCTAGCATGGCCAGGACCCACCATAAACAAAGACTCCTAGAGGCATGATATTCTGAGGGAGTAGAGATTACCTTCCAGAATCCAAGGGCAAAGGACAGACCTCTTTGAGCAGCTTTACAAGTATATTACTGGAATTTCGGAAACTAGGAAGCCCTCTCCATCTCTACTACTAATTTTTTTCCTGGAACATGAAAGAGCTCAGTTTAAATGTCCTATACAAGTGCAAAATGTAAGTGAACTTTTGTGTGAATGTGTAATTAAAGTGAATTCTAAATAAGATAATTTAAGAACTTACCTGAGTAATAATTTCTAAAATAAAAATTAATTTCCCTAGGTAGTTGTTTGATGACACTTTGACTTTGGACAATCTCATTCTATTTTAGGTTTCAGAATTTAATACTAAAGTTCTAAGGAATCTTCTGGAGGAGAAAGTTAATCCCTGCATGCCCTGTAAATATTTGACTATCTAGTTAAATTCCCTCTTGTTGGCACCTTAAAATTATCTATAAAATAATTCCATTTTATCTGCTCAAAAATTAATTGCAGTAATTTCATTTCTTTGAAGAAAAATAATTATTTGACTTTTCTAATTAAGGATGTCCTTCCCTTGTTAATTATATTCATATGATTTTACTCAAAGAATTCATTTGACTTTCAATAATTTGTAAGAAGACAAGCTTATTCAGTGTAGTAATCCATAATTAGCCAGGACTTAATTATTCTGAGGGAACCAAATCAAAACTTTATCTAGATTGTTATTCAATACCATGCAAGAAAAGACATTTTCACTTTTATTTCCCTTTGGACTTAGTTTTATCCTCTCAATTGTTGAAGTTGTTGTAAAAGTTGAAATTATTTGATATCTCTTCTCATCTAAAATGTTGTTTAAGAGCTAAATAATTATATCTATATCTCCCAAACTTACTGATTGCAGTTGTTGATATCTGACATAAAGCAGAATCCCTTGCTGAAGAACTTAAGGAGACCGTCTCTCCCTGGGTACAAGACTAAAGGATGATCTAGACATTTCCCATGCAAAAAAGAAAATGTTCAAAACCTCAGCAACGAGCAAATGTTTAAAGAGTGAAATCTTATAAACTAATAATTCTAAGGTCTGAGCAGTGTAACAGGGATTTAGTCCTGAGATTTCTGCCAAATAGAGTTCATAACTGCACCAGCCTAGTTATTTCCTAGCTATAGATTTCTTTTTCATGTAACTCTAATATTGATGGAGGAAATCCTAGAATCTCTCTAACACTTTTCCATGAAGACTACAATTATGTGATCCCACTGACAATAAAAGAACTTTATCCAAACATTAATGTTCACCCATCTCACATGTCTTTAACAAGAGCTGTGAACTGAATTTTCATATTAAAGTGACTTTGGGAGAAGATAAAATATATTACCCCATATGATGAATTTAATTAATTGGATTCTTGAGGGAAGGAAGGATCCCAATGGTGTCAAAAAGTGTCACATTAACCAGAAAAAAAATGATGTGTTTCAATATCTGGAACCTTCTTTCTAGAAAATGATGTTTAGAATACCTACATTTCAAGCTAGAAGTTACATTACAAGTATGGGTATCCTCTTGAAGCTTTGTAAAATAGGTCACATTTCTTACATAATATTGTCTCTGCTGTTATAGATTAAATAGTTTAAGCATTCTAAGTTTGCATTTTATGATATTCACATCTAAATTTTTGATTCCTAGGTCTGAAGAAGCTAAAGTAAAGATAAACCTGAGAATGCTTTCTATTGGCTCTTAGTATCAACTTTTTGCTGAAATTGTCAGCAATTTATTCACCTTTATCCATATTCCTATTCAAAAATGCAACACAAAAAAAAAATCCTATTGAATCTTAAATTATGCTAGATTTGCATAAAGGGGTAGAGTAGGGTGCTGGTGTATGTATACTTTAAGTTGAAAGTATAGACTAAATTCTACATATTGTTTTTGATCCTCATTTCTGAGTGTGTTAATTTCAACAATTCATGCTTATGAAATTGCAGACCCAAAGAATCCCTCTGTTTTGGGTTAGGTTTAATTATGTTGCTAACTCATTCAAACCTGTTTGTAATTGGAGGTGCCATCACATTAATATTAGCTCATCTACTGCCTATTTCTCCCTTTCTGCAGAACGAGGAAGTAGTAACTCCATCCTTATTGATTTCCAGAAAATTCAGGGGTAGCTACTGGCCTCAAGTGAAAACATAACAAATCTATTTTTTTTTATTTTGAAGTAAAAACCACAATGAGAGAATAAAATTACAACTAGGAGAATTATTGTCCTGTGTGTGGTAGAGGATTGGCAATGATGACTGACTCTAAACTCATCTGAGTCAAAACTTATAGCCTATTGTTTTGTTTTCATCATAAGCTGCCATAAAAAATGTTGAACTTTTCCCACCAGAAAGTATAACATAGAATAGGAGAGGAGAGCAAAAGTGAATTTAATGATTAGGAAAACATGTCAGCTGTCTAAAGAAGGACAAACTCTACCCTAATTTTTGTAGCTGCAGAATGTTCTTGAAAGATAAACTAACTGGAACTCACGTAAGCACACAGGAATCTATTATCATGCTCTCCCAAAATAAGTTTGAAAACCTCAATGCTGCATATTGCTGAAAACCAAGCTTTATTCCTCCTAAGAAGAATGTTGACTCATTTTTAGTGTTTTTACATTTTAAAAATATATACTTGAAAAACAGTTTAAAGTTTGCACAAAATCATGACTGTTTTTGTTGATTTGATTGCCAGCTCTTATAATAATATTACAGGCAGACAAGTCAATGATTAATTTGCCAAAATAAAAGTTGACATTTAATTCGGTATTTTTTGTGTGTGAACTGCTTGCGGTTACAGTAATTCCAGAAACAACTGATAGCGTCTGGCACATTACTTCATCTTACTCTTTTTAGGTTCATAATGGGCCATTTACTAAGAAATGACTTTTTACATCAGTCCAAACTCCTACGAACTGAAGAACTGTATTATAAAATTCTTAACAAAATCATTAACTTTGTAATGAAAAAGAAGCATTCAGTTTAGGAAAAAAAGTAGGTCAATCTTTTGCATAACTGTGACTGAACATTACACTGTGGCATTATGACAGTGATTAATTGTGGATTATCTTGAAATGGGTAGAATAAAAAATAATCAGTTACTTTGTATTGAATATTTCACACAAATATATAATTTCTCATCCTGGTCCAAATATTAGAAAGTCTCTCCAGCTTTGCTATTGTTTACAGTGTATACATGAACTGAATTATTATATTCCAGGTTCATATTTACCTTTGTTTCACCTGACAGATATAATAACTTGCAGTATTTTATTTGAAAAGTTTGAAATTTATATATACACATGGCAATCAAATCCCTGAGGCTGACACCAGGGGATTCATGGAGAATACTGACATTTAAGGCTGCTGTGGATTTTTCCCCAGCAGAAGGAGGATTGAAGTGGGTCATGGCCCAGCGGTATTGAGCTCCTTCCCTTGCTGACAGCTATTTACCAGAGCACAGCGGAGTGAAGGAAGAAGAGGATTACTTAGCTCCAATTGATCAGAAAGTAGCATTCAAAGTCGGAATCTGCCTCTATTCCCAGGACTCAGCTTTTGAAAATCTTTTAGCAAAACCATTGTCGAGGGATGGCATAATCACAGAATGGAGGAAGAAGATTTAAAATTTTTAAATAGACAAAAATGCATTGAGAGTCTAAGTTTTAAGGGCTTGTGGGAAATGGCCTTGTGAATCACAGGGAATTGTCATTGCTCCTTTTAAATTATGACGAAAGGCTTTAGAAGAAAATAGATCTTGCTATTATGCAACCCTAGATGTAATATGTATGCTAGAAAAACACATGAAATAATGGAATGTGATTTTATTTAATCTGAAATGGCAATTCATACTGGCAACAAAAAATATGAAGAGTCTTTTCATTAACCTGAAAACTAATGTGCATTCTATACATGGGTATGCAAAAATGTATATGGAATTAGCTGCATTATGTGGCTGTTTAGTTTTCATTCAATCATTTGCTTCCACAGGTTGAAAATAAAAGACTTATATTATATGCAAGTGGTGGAAACTGGAAGAATAGATATTTTAAAAAATAACCAGGCTGAATCTTATGAATGATGCATATATGTTCTTTTTTATTTGCTAATTGAAGAGCTATCCTTACATTTTGTGTGGATTTATGTTTTTGTTTTGTGTATTTGATGGGAAGATTGATTGGTGAGTTTCCTGGGTCACCGCAGAGAAAAGATACTTCCCATTAGAGCCTACACGAAATGATCTAAAAGTCATTCAAGGATTATTGTAAAAGGCCTAAAATTTCTCACTGAAAACATACTTACAATTTTGAAAGTTTAGTTTCAGAAATGAAATGACAATAATAATATGTGGTAGGTATTGAGTGCTAATCGTGTGCCAGGAACACTTGTAAATACTTCACATGAATTAACTCATTTATGCTCACAAACACCCTTGAAAAGAGGTTAAATTACTATACCCACCTTACAGAGGAAGAATCCGAGGCACATAAAAGTTCAATAATTTGACCAAAGTTACATAGTTAAGTAGCAAAGTCAGGAATTTAACTAAAAAATGTTGATTCTTAATTTATACAAGGGAAAAACAAGAATGGAAGATCCGTTCTTTTTCCGACTTTTTGGTAGAACATACAGTGGACCTAAAATCAGATGACACGGGGAAATGTACTGCTTTGACATCCACATGACCCCAATTCTGAGCTAGTCCCTGTCTGTGAAATGGAATTAATCATCCCAGATCACAGCATTATTGTATGAACTAAATAGGAATAAATATGTGGATGATTTTTTTGTCAAATGTTTGTCTTATGTAGAAATTCTATATTTTATAAAAAATTATATTTTCTGGAACATTGTCATAACTCATTTGGCAAATATTAGCCTCCTCTCTTTCTTTCCCAACTTAAGAAACAGTAAGAACAGCTCTTCTCAGATATGGCCTTTAGGTCAGAAAAGCAAATTATATTTGTATCTTTTGATTAGTAGAACAACTGTTCTTCATTTACCAACTAGTTTCATAGAGCTCACCTATATGAACAGTGTAATTATCAGATTTATTTTGAGAGCTAGTTGTTTTGTTAAAAAAAAAAAAAGGCATGCTGGAAGATATCTCAAAATATGGGGTGACTTTCAAATCATTGAAAGAAAAGTGTTGTTTATGTTCATAGATGGCAGCTATAAATTTAGCTTTCTAAGCCTTACCACAGAAAAGAATATAAACTAGCTAATCAGAACAACGGTCTTTGGCATTTATAAATAAAACTTATGAAACAAATGAAAATATAATGGATTTGAGCCTCTAATATTAGAAAGAGACTACTAGTATGATATTTAAAATTATGTAAAAGCATCACATGACACTTGCCATTGTATATTAGCAAATTCATGTATGAACATATCCTATACTTAGAATTGTGATTTTTTTTCAAAATTTAACCAAACAAAAGGAAAGAACCCAAACTTATGGAGTGCTCAAAATGTAACTTTTTTCTTTTTTTTTTTTTTTGTTTGTGTTATATAGGCCTATGTCATTTTTAATTTTTTATTCAAGTAATATCTATACAACATAAAATTTGCCTTTTTACCCACATTCAAATATATAATTCAGGGCTATTAATTATGTTCACAATATTGTGCTACCATCACCACCATCTGTTACCAAAATTTTTCCATCATCCTAAATAGAATGCCTAAACTGTACAGAGTTTCTATTTGACTTATTTTCTTAGTGCTTTGCACATATTGCCTCATCGAAAGATCATCATAGCACAATGAAGCAGGTGTTATTTTTATGCCCATTTTAGAGATGAGGTAAATGCCCAAGTTCCCAGAGCCTGTGAGTATTAAGTAAACTGGGCTATGAACAGATGAAATCTGGCTCCAGAGTGAGCATTCTTAGTAATTCTCCTATATTAAAATGTTTTTTATCTCTCAGATCAATTTGACAGAATGTCATAATCCATTTCCCTGCTGCATAGGACATTGCTTCTCAATGCGTACTCAGGGGACCACGTGTTGTGGATCATGTCAGAAGCTTAGTCAACCCAGAACCAACTAAATCGGAGTTTCCAGTTATGGGGCCTGGAAATCTTACATTGTCAAAAAAAATCTAATTTTAACAAATTTCTCAGATGATTCTCAAATACCTGCAAATTGAAACACATGATCTACTTTTCAACAACAGGCACCATGTCTGAATCACCACTGTGTTCTCAGTTCTTGAAACATACGTAGGCATGATCAGTGAAAATTATTTTTAATAAAATAAAGTATGAAAGAATAAATCAGTGAATCAATTTCTCAATATATCTGAAATAAATGAAAGCAAACATGCTTGTCACAGTACATACTCAATGCATGTATGTAAAATTAAACCAAACTGCCTAGTTTCTTTCCACACTTATTTTGTTGCATCTGTTTCATCACAATGACAGCCACTCCCATACACATTCCAGGACTTATTAAAAACAAACATGGAAGAATTTGTTGATGTTGTAAATGCATTTAACTGCTTTGAAAAACAAAATAAAAATATTCTGTGGACCTGTGTCAATAGTACTGGACTTAATGTTTTAATAAATAAATATATGGTGGAAACATGCATTCTTTCTTTTAAAAGTAAAAGCACTGTATTAAATGCTAATGCTCTCGAGCAACTGTATTTCTCATCTTTTAAATTTTTTCAATAATTCTCAAACTTTTGTTTATATATAGAATTAAGAATCTTCAATACAAAAATGAATAAGCATCACATGACCCAGGGCTTTATCTCTAACTCTCTTTAACAAAACATTAGCTATGCATGTCTTTAATATGGATGTTGGGTTTCCTATGTTACATTGAAATGATCATTAGACAATGCCACGTATCTAAGATTATCTGTAGTTTTCCCTAAAAGGGATTGAGTTATTTGCATGTTAGGCATCATAGGAAAATGAGATAGTTCCTCTGATAGAAATCCAGACTTGAAACGCCAACTGGGGACTTCCTGTTTCTCTAAATAATAGATTTTAATGTCAAGGATGATTCTGAGTGTGTCCCAATGATTTTGATTAATGATGACTCCGACCTGCTTATACAGAGCAAGTTTGGGCTTGAAGGCATCCTTTTATTGGAACACAAACTTAAACTAAGTAAGTTAAATTATTTAAACCAGATAATCCTCTTCTGAAATTCTGTTAACCTGCCATCTATTAGTGGTTATTATCTATTAACTCTAATTTAAATGTTCTAGCCTTAGGTTGTGGAATTAAGGAGAAATTAGCCAGGGGGAATGGGAACTGAAGGACAAGTTGAGATTCTTCCTTCTTGCCAAAAGAAGGCTGAGTTTTATTTTAGAATGATGGCAGCAGCTTCCTGATAATCCAGTTTTGCCTTCTGTGTTTCATCCAGCTATATTTCTTTTTATTTCTTCTCCTTTCCTGTTTCTCATTTCTTTTGTTTTCTGTACTTCATAAACCTCCTTATTTAATTGGGATTAAGGTGCTTTAAATTAATTTGATTCTAAAATTACTCTCTCTGGTTTGTTTGAAAAGCTTAAATATAAACAAACAAAAGGCCCATGGATATCATGGGGGGGGGGGAATCTGTAACCACTGACTACAGTGGTTTTACTTATTATTGTAGCTTTTATTTTAGCTTATTCCTTTTATTTGTAATTCTAGTTGTTAGTTTAGCTTATTCCATTTCTTGGCTTATTTCCTTTCCTTTACTTGTTATTATAGCTTGTTATCCTATGGTAACTGAGCAACTTATAACACTGTTGTAACCAAATGCTTGCCCTCATTTAGAGCCACTTTATGCTGCCCAGTTGACTTTTGATTTCAAGGGCTTCTCAGGCCCATGCTTGCACACTCCCTATTAACTATAACCAAAACATAACCAACCAATATATGCCAACTTAAATAATGTCTCCACCTCCCTTTGTTTAAATCCCATAAAACACCTAAGCTCTTTAGACTTGGGGAGACAGATTTGAGTTGAGGGAAGTGGGGGAGGGGGGGGCACCTGTCTCCATGTCAACAAAATCACATTAAAGCTCTTTCTTTTCTCAAAATCCCTATGTCATGGCATTGATTTCTGTGTGAGTCAGGCAGTGAGGCCTCACTTGATAACAAATCCACAAGGCTGGCATATTTGAAATTAATTCTTATGAACTTATATGCAGTCATGTGTTCCCCCTCACCCATTTGCTTCTTTCTTTCATAATGCCTTCCCATGACTAATTTTATAATCTCCAGAGGTGAATTTTTTCAGGCTAAACAGAATTGATAAATCAGAAGCAAGCTCAAATAAATGCTTCTTTTGCACTTATTTTATTCATTCAGAGCACTATCTCTACGAACCCTTGCATAAATTACTGATATTAATCTTTCAGAATGAATAGTTTAATTTTAGCATGGGAAGAATTGCTATTGCATACTTGGACAGAAAAATAGGTAAAGTTATAGTCTTAACTTTTGACCAAATGGCTAAATGATTTTGTGAGAGTCATGTAAGCTGTCCCAAACACTCTAATAAGAAATGTGATTTGTAACTTAATGGTGCTTTGGTCTTGTGTAACGGAAGTGAGTTTCTTCTCCTAAGGACACCAAAGGAGGTTATGTGTCATTAAGTAAACTCTACAATTGATTACTTTGAATAATTTATTTTAAAATAAAAGTAACTATTTTATAGCTTAATTCACATTTAGAGTAAAAGTTTGCAAGAGTGAATGAAAAATGCGTGTAAGAAGAAAAAAGCACAGAAAGCATTTGTTTGGTTCACATAAACAGTCATGTGGTGCCAGGATGTTTTATTACGTATGGTAGATAATCTGCTAACAGGTGTATCAGGTGTATCCATGCCAAGAGCTAATGACAGGCAAAGTGGGATAAATATCATTCTTGGGAATGCGTCATCTTTGATGGAGAGAGCAAAGAAGATACAGGAATAATGTCTTTTTTAAATGAAATGAATAAAAATGACACTCCAGACAACTAAGAAAAAACAATTTATCCATATTAAAATTAAAGATGTTTCATTTGGAGGGATAGGAATTTTAACAACAGAAAAGATAACCACAGTGAAGTACTAATGCAGGAAGAGAAAGACAAAATGAAAAGCAAGTCATGTTAAATTAAAAAACTAGAAACTATCAGATAATGTTCTGCAATGCAGCTTTTCACAACTACACATTCCAGTTTGCTAATGCTGCCATTATGCAAAATACCAGAAACAGATTGGCTTTTATAAAGGGGGTTTATTTTGTTACAAAGTTACAGTCTTCAGTCCATAAAGTGTCCATGGTAAGGCATCAACAACTGGGTACCTTCACTGGAGAAAGGTCATTGACATCCAGAAAACCTCTGTCAGCTAGAAAGACACGTGGCTGGTGTCTGCTTGCTCCCAGGTTGCATTTCAAAATAGCATTCTCCAAAATGTCTGTGTCAGCTTTCAATGGACATCTTCAAAATGTATCTCTCAGCCATAGCTTCTCTCCAAAATGTCACTAGCAGTTGCTCTGAGCTCCCTCTTTCTGTGAACTCTTTTTATAGGACTTCAGTGATTTAATAAAGACACACCCTGAATGGGTGGGGTAACACCTCCATGGAAATTATCCAATCAAAGGCCTCACCCAGTTGACTGAGTCACATCTCCATGGAAACACTCAAAGATTCCAACCTAATCAACACTAATATGCCTGCCCCCACAAAATTGCATCAAAGGTAATGGTGTTTTGGGAGACATAATGCATCCAAACTGGCACAACAACTATGTCTGGAAATGCTTTGTAGAACAACCCAACATGCTCAGAAGGGATTAAATAAAATTAATATGTCCTAAAGGTGACAAATTTTACAATCCTACTTTTTTCAAGAGTTTCTTGAGTGATCAATTATTCAAATAGCTCCTCTTAACTATTGCTTTTAGTCAGTGCATTGATCATTCTGCCAGACCAAAATAATTATATTTTAAATGGAAAAAGGACTGTAATATTCGCAATTATTATATTACACTGATTTCTGAAAGGTACTCCCCAAGAGAGGGTAGACAGCTGAAGAGTTCAGGCAAAGGTGTTTATTCTGAGAGTGGAAAGGAGCCCCCCAGGCAGCACACAAAGTGGCATCTGCACTGGCTGTGGCAGGGAGAATGCGTTATATAGGCAGGTTCTACATATGAGAACCTGTGGAGGGAGGAGGAGGTGGAAGAAAAGTTTGTAGCAAAAAGTAGTTTTTTAGTTGATGTCAGTCCTGGATGGGGGGGGTTAATCTTATTGTTGCAGCTGGTTTCAGTCAAGGCCCCAGAGGCTGCTGTTCTCTTTCTGCATTTCTTGAGGAGGTCGGACCTATCAATTTCCTTTCAACTCAGAGCCTTAAAGAATTTAAGAAAAGATATCACAATTAATGTTTGTAAAGGATCACACTCTGATCACCAGTAATGGTGTTCACTGACGTTTTCCATGTAAGGAAGGCCAATCAATATTTAGGAATTTATGAATACCACCAAAGACAAGTGTCTGCCCCTTTTGGAGTTGAAGGTGTCTGATGTAACAAATTTGGTACAGTTCCTTGAAAAATAATAGCATATTGATGGCCCAGTGTCAGTCTCTGCTGCTGAGAGGTTGACAATTAGGCAGCAGTAGCAGCTGATTCAGTCTTGAAAGAGGACCCATGCTCTGACACTCATTCATAGTCTCTCCGCCACCATCGCTAATTTGTTTATGGGGTCATTCCAAAAGCTCTGAGGAGGCTGGATAACATTCTCTGGATCAGTGTTCATAATGGTCTGATAGGCATTCAAATAAGACATAAAAATCTGCACAGTTTGTGACCATTTCCATAGATCCTTCCACAGCCTTTTCCTTTGTCTCTGGTTTTCCAGTGTAGTTTTGTTTCAATTCCTGACCAACAAGTCAAGTCATTTAACAATGTTCATGGTTTATGTCAATTGTTACCTTTGACTGCCTTCTCTCCACTTGAAGTTGATGACTGGTTACACTGTTTGAAACCTACTAAGAGAATTTGCACTTCACCAGTGTCTTTCAGAACCTCCACTGCATGGAGCTGTAATGCAGCATCAGTTCATTTTCAGCTCACACCAACATTTAGAGCTAACAAATCTGTGAAGCTGTCCATTGATGTGAGCTGATGAAGAGATATCATTGCAATAGCAGAAAATGACCTGGGGGTCTTGTTTGAGTCCTCTGGACCTGCCTTGCACCATACTAAATGTAAGTCTGCCTGCCATTGTTAAAATTATCTGTAGCTTCATCTACTCAAAATTACACCTTTTTGCACCCCAAGTATCTAGCTCCTAAAGGGATGTTGTGGAATATCTACATCATATGCACTGAGTCTCTCTTACATTAGCATTCCAGGGGCTCCTTTGTGATTGGTTTATATTTCCCTTGTATAGCGGGCTTATCTTTGCACCTGGACTCTAGTGGTCTATGCTGTGACTCTCAAATTGTGGCTTGCCAAAGCCACCATATGATGCTCCTATGTACTATAAATATTTCTAGCACCTTGTTGGCCATATGTTCCAAGAAGCAGGGACATATGTACTCTAGCTTGAACCTACTGCAGATTCTCCTTTTGCTCAAGGCCCAACTGGCTGCCTTCTGGTCACCTGATCAACAAATTAGAGCCACATTACGAAGCTTTTATGGGTTGTCTATAAAGTCTAAAGTGGTTCCAAAGCACTGTGTTTCTTTCTTGTTGGTAAGGCACAATAACTGTAAAACAACTTTTTATTCAGGACCTTAGTTAGCATCTAAGTATCTAGTCTTCATAGCTCCCACTGTATGTGGGGGTGGGAGCAGGGTGAGAAGTGAGAGATATGATGACACAAAGTCCTTTATTGACAATGTCAGCTCAGATCCTGTATTTAATAGTGTTCAAAAGACCTGAGTATTTCTCTTTCCCCAATGTTCAGTTACTCATGAAATGTCATAGGTCCCTTTGGGTACTACTTGGGAAAATTGCAACTTTGTATGTTGATGTGGGGTTTCCTCAAAAAGACTCAGATTGTTCTTCATCTGAAGACCCCTGAGAATGAGAACTGGCTCAGGAGTGCTACCTGGCTTTGTGATAGCTGACATTAGCTTTTATCTTACTAATTCTTGATATTTTTATGTTGCTATTGTTTCATAGGTCAGTTAACACCCTTAATGACTGTCTGTTTATCTCAACAATTGAAATGTCATGGTCTAGTAACTATAGATCCCCAGTGTCATATTCTCTTGGTTTCTATTCCAGCCTTGCTGCTCATTACAGTATTTATGACTCCCTTGCCTATAATAGTTAAGTACTACCAGCTGGCCTCTACTGTTTAGGGATTCAGCCATCCCCTCTAACACTAAGGAATCCAGTTCCATGCCATCTGCAGAGGAGAGCCATCATTCTGTTTTTCAATGATGCAGGTCCCTGACTCACCATCAAAACTTTTTGGTCCTTCCAAGTAAAGGTAGTCAGCTGGTAAATTGCCTGGTCTTACCTAATAAATCTAGCATGCCTATGCATTTGAATCTTTTGAGAACGTTCTCAGTCTGTCAAGGCAAAATGACAACTTTATTTCATTCATGCCATCATTTTCCTCCAAGCTTCTAAAAGCCATCCCATCAGTGATTTACAGCAGGCTCCAAGAGACATTGGCAGAACATTAAATTCTGAGCCATTTTAAAAAAGTGTCATATCAAGAAACATGCTCTCTCTTTTCCCTTAGATTTCATACGACCCTCCCTCCACTAGAAACCACAAGATCCAATCCAAGGCACAGTCTTGCAGTTACTGATGGCAGTAGCAGTAGCAGACTTTCCCCTTCTTCTGCCTTTTTAACAATTTCGTAAGTATGTAATTCTGTCTCTGAAATCTATCTCTTTCTTTTAAATAACCTGGAGTGATTTGTTTCCTTCATTTAATACTGACAGGTACATACTGGTTTCTAGTTTCCTTTAGTACAAGATATTTTGGGACAGGATAAACACTGATCATTTTGAATCCTCCTGGATAGAATCCTTTAATGTCAGATTGCTTTAGAAAGTTCCAAATGATGTGGCAAAAATTACAGCATGTCCCTTTGACACACCCTGTTAGTATTTACTCACGATTCATTCCCACTGTATTCCTTACTAGCAGAACCCCATTACTTTAACCTTAATTTTACTTTCTTTCCTTTCAACTAGGAGTTGCTTACAGGAAAAAAAAAAAAAAAAAAAAAAAAAAAAATTAGCCAATGAGTTACAGAAGAATTCTTAGGGATCCTTCCCTAGGTGATAGAATTTTACCATCCCCTTTCTTCCTGACAGGCAGCTATATATGGAGGTGGTGCCACAATTTTGCAATTATGAATCTGCAAGCATAAGGCAAATCCAAAAATTAATAATGGCTGAGTGGAAAGAAGTCCAGATCCTGTATAGCATTGCTGATAGATGCAACACCGATAAATGGCTACTCTCCAGAATGTTTATGTGAGAAAAAAATAACACTTTACCTTTTAAAATTACTTTTGGTCATGGAAATGGCATGAAATGCATTTCTATTGTTTGCCATTGACTTAAATGAAATTTGAATTAAATGCTGAAAAATGACTCCACCCTAACATTTCAACACTAGCACAAAGGGTTTAGACAAAAATAATCTTACTCTTTCACTTAGCTCTTATTAAATGATTTTTATTTTTATCCCCAATACTTTAAAAACAATCTCAGTCCTTTCTTTTTCAGGTTACATAGACTTTTTGTATTGGCCTGTTGCAAAGATGCGTGACTACAGTTCTGTTTTATCTAAGTTCAACACTGGTAAGATTTGTTGATAACTTTCCTTGAGCACTTTGCCTAGGAAAATAGTGATCTCATGGTACTTTCTAATCGCAAGACTTATTGACAACAAGCTGCCTCTCCCTTCACAACTATCCCACATTAAAGCAGTGTATGTCTTTTAAATATTTTTCCAGACCTCTATTCTCTGTTCTGGAGTGATTTCTAAATTTGAATAAGCCTATCTCTGAACTGTGTTACTGTACTATCTACCTAGAATATGCTCTATTTTATTAGGAGTGTTAAAGATGATAGCCAGCCTCTCACTGTGCTAAAATTTTTTGTCTCTAAATATAACTCAGCTCTTCTTCTCATCCATCCATAAATCCAGTTTATTATATACTTCTCCTTAATCTGCCTCCTTGTTATTGATTGTTGCTACTTGGAACATGATGCTTTTAAAAGTTCTAGTTTCTAGAAATAAGCCCCTTCCTTTCAAAATGAAATTTCTCTAAGAAAAGATGATGAATGCTATTTGAATTGGAAAAATAATGCAGTAAGTTTGAAACTTGAGCCATATATTTTATCTGACTACAATATTTAAAATGTTTTATATTATATTAAAATAAAAATCTCATTCACTGTTACCTTGAAATCTTTCCAAAACTTCATTATTCATACTTAGAAAAGACTGCTTCAAGGAAAGAATGCAAACTATTTAAAAATAGATGTTCCTACCTTGTTGTCATCAGCTAAACTGTTGACTATCTGTAAGTACATCTTTTAAACTCTGAATCACAGTTTCCTATCAATAATATGATTATAACAAATAGTTTCTCTTAACATGAAGGTTTTTGCAGAATTAACTGAAATATTAAGCTTAATGAACTATTTAAATGCAAAGCATTGTCACAAAAATGTCATTTGCTCTGGGTAAATTTATGAAAGCAAATACAGAGATGAATATGTGTAAACCTCAAATGGCCAGCAGTAATTCCTAAGGATCAAATAAGAGATTTTATCTGGAATTGGAAATAAAGGGAGAATTGACTTGTAGAGCTGATTGTTTTCTATATTGTTTAAACCAGAAGAAAGAAAGAATGCAGAGTGCAGATTAATTAAAAGATTTCAAAATAAATCTGGATTAGGGGTTTCATGACTTTAAGAAAAGAACAAGTGAATATTCCACAACCTTCAGCATTAAAGCATTCTTTTACAATTATTTGAAGTCGTTAATTAAATCTAATTCAGTTTTCTACCCACAGTGAAATTTCAAGTTCCATTAAATGACGGGTGCAAAAGATTTGATGTGCAGCCATGTCTGACACAAAGTTTTTCTGCTTCAGATGTATTTTCTAAACAATTCTCACAGCATGTCAATTTTTTACAGCACACCACCAAAATTTGCACAATAAGTAAATACATACACACATGCATACATATTTTATATATATTCGGAGCATGATTGTTGTTAGATGTTTGTAGTTGCTGCTGATTTTCCAATTATGACTCAGAATTAAGTATAGTTTGTACTGTTGGCAGTTATTTATAGTATAAAGTGATACGATGGTCCTTAAGAAAGAAAGCATAAAGCATCATGCATCTGTGAAGCAATATTTCTTACTGATACTTAATTAATATATGTATGTATGTCTGTTATTTTATCAGTTGCTGATATGAGATGATTTGAAAGGGATTAGTAATTGTGTAAACTTTCTTTTAATAATTATATTTTTATGATTTTTATTTCAAGAAAGTGGAAGAAAATGATGGGTTATAAAGACATGGTAGAAGTTCTTCATTCTTCCAATGATTTCTTCACACAAGAAACAGTGAGGATGCCATAATTTTAGAAAATATATTTTCCATTTTAAAGTATATGCAAATAAAATCTAAGTTGTTTCTATGGGATTTTCCACAATTAGTCAAATCTAACTACAAACATATAAGGCTAGATAATATTTACGTAAGTTTTCATTCATGAACACCAAAGATACATGAGTTGCAAGACATATTTATTTAAAAGGTGACAAATAATGTCTTTTCTAAACCATCTTTCCCCTAAACTCTTACTTTTTATTTTAAATATTTCTTATGCATTGGATGAAGATATTCAGGAATGGAAATATATAAATCCAATTCAGAATAAATAATTAAACTTAGAGAGTAATAAAAAAGAATATTTTTAAAAGTTTACAAGGGAGTGGCATATGGTAGTATGGCAGTAATCCAAGAGTTCAAAATTTGTACTATACATAGCTTTGTAAATACAGCAGGTTAATGACTATTGAGATTTTTAAAAATACTTTCCTGAGCTCATGTCTGTTTCTGTTATCTTTGACAATAAAAATGATTAATAAACTATAAAAATTATCTCAAAAAAAGAGTATCTTAAAACTGAAGACAAATGAGACAAAAATGGAATACTTAGCTGCTAGGTCTCTGAATCTAACACCAACCCCCCACATATACACACAAACATGCATACATAAATATTCATCTGTTGTTATATTTAATAATATATGTTTAATGCTTAATTATGTATATATACATACATATATATTATGTACATATATACATGCATGTTTGCATATGTAAATATATACATATATACATAAATATATACTATATAAATATGTATTCCATTTTTGTCTACTAATCCATTTTTATCTGAAGTAAAGATCCCTACAATTGTGGTTTAAGCAGACGGATTTTAGTCATAAAATAGTCCAAAAGGAAGAGCTGATGGTATCGAAGAAGCTGCTTATGATAAAATAAGTAAGGGTTTCCTTTCTCCATCATTAGTACATTGACCTTTTTTAAACCTTTTTTTATTGTGAAATATAACATATATACAGAAAAGGGATAAATTTCAAAATACAGTTTAACAGGTAGTTACAGAGCAAATTTCAAAGTATAGTATGGGTTACAGTTCCACAGTTTCAGGTATTTCTTTCTGGCTATTCTAATACACTAGAAACTAAAAAAAAAATCTACATAATGATTCAGTAGTCAGAAACATTTCTTAAATCCTAACTTCTCTGCTACAACTCCTCCCTATCATTTGATCATTCTCTCAGTCTTCAGGGCAATTTGGGCAATGACCATTCTAACTTCTTCATGTTGAAAAGGGGTGTCAACATTATGGGGTAACAGAATGGAACTGGTTGATGCTCTGGGAGAGACTGGTACCTTTAAGTTTCAGGCCTTATCTGGCATAGGAACATAGTCATATTGACTTTTTCTTTTATTTATTTTTTTTTCAGGTTTATCTCTCCACATCCACATTTTTTTTTTATCTTCATTTTATTGAGATATATTCACATACCACGCAGTCATACAAAACAAATCGTACTTTCAATTGTTCACAGTACCATTACACAGTTGTACATTCATCACCTAAATCAATCCCTGACACCTTCATTAGCACACACAAAAATAACAAGAATAATAATTAGAGTGAAAAAGAGCAAATGAAGTAAAAAAGAACGCTGGGTACCTTTGTCTGTTTGTTTCCTTCCCCTATTTTTCTACTCATCCATCCATAAACTAGACAAAGTGGAGTGTGGTCCTTATGGCTTTCCCAATCCCCTTGTCACCCCTCATAAGCTACATTTTTATACAACTGTCTTCAAGATTCACGGGTTCTGGGTTGTAGTTTGATAGTTTCAGGTATCCACCACCAGCTACCCCAATTCTTTAGAACCTAAAAAGGGTTGTCTAAAGTGTGCGTAAGAGTGCCCACCAGAGTGACCTCTCGGCTCCTTTTGGAATCTCTCTGCTACTGAAGCTTATTTCATTTCCTTACACATCCCCCTTTTGGTCAAGAAGATGTTCTCCATCCCACAATGCCAGGTCTACATTCCTCCCCGGGAGTCATATTCCACGTTGCCAGGGAGATTCACTCCCCTGGGTGTCTGATCCCACGTAGTGGGTAGGGCAGTGATTTCCCCTTTCAAGGTGGCTTAGCCAGAGAGAGAGGGCCACATCTGAGCAACAAAGAGGCATTCAGGAGGAGGCTCTTAGGCACAACCATAGGGAGTCCTAGCCTCTCCTTTGCAGCAACCGTCTTCCCAAGGGTAAAACCTGTGGTAGAGGGCTCAACCCATCAAACCACCAGACCCCTATGTCTGTGGTCATGTTAGCAACCATTGAAGTGGGGTAGGCCAATACCCCTGCATAATCCACAGGCTCCTCAAGGGGGCACTACATCTTTTTTTCCTTGTTTTTCTTTTTTTTTTTTTAACTTTCCCTTCTTTTTTAAATCAACTGTATGAAAAAAAAAGTTAAAAAGAAAACAAACATACAATAAAAGAACATTTCAAAGAGACCATAACAAGGGAGTAAGAAAAAGACAACTAACCTAAGATAACTGCTTAACTTCCAACATGTTCCTACTTTACCCCAAGAAAGTTACCTAATATAGCAACATTTCTGTGAGCTTGTTCCTACTATATCCATCAGAAATTAACAGACCATAGTCATTCCTGGGCATCCCCAGAACGTTAAATAGCTTATCTGTTCTTCTTGGATTATTGTTCCCCCTTCCTTAATTGCTCTCTATTGCTAGTTCCCCTACATTCTGCATTATAAACCATTTGTTTTACATTTTTCAAAGTTCACATTAGTGGTAGCATATAATATTTCTCTTTTTGTGCCTGGCTTATTTCGCTCAGCATTATGTCTTCAAGGTTCATCCATGTTGTCATACATTTCACGAGATCGTTCCTTCTTACTGCCGCGTAGTATTCCATCGTGTGTATATACCACATTTTATTTATCCACTCATCTGTTGAAGGACATTTGGGTTGTTTCCATCTCTTGGCAATTGTGAATAATGCTGCTATGAACATTGGTGTGCAGATATCTGTTCGTGTCACTGCTTTCCGATCTTCCGGGTATATACCGAGAAGTGCAATCACTGGATCAAATGGTAACTCTGTATCTAGTTTTCTAAGGAACCGCCAGACTGACTTCCAGAGTGGCTGAACCATTATACAGTCCCACCAACAATGAATAAGAGTTCCAATTTCTCCACATCCCCTCCAGTATTTGTAGTTTCCTGTTTGTTTAATGGCGGCCATTCTAATTGGTGTTAGATGGTATCTCATTGTGGTCTTATTTTGCATCTCTCTAATAGCTAGTGAAGCTGAACATTTTTTCATGTGTTTCTTGGCCATTTGTATTTCCTCTTCAGAGAACTGTCTTTTCATATCTTTTGCCCATTTTATAATTGGGCTGGCTGTACTATTGTCATTGAGTTGTAGGATTTCTTTGTATATGCAAGATATCAGTCTTTTATCAGATACATGGTTTCCAAAAATTTTTTCCCATTGAGTTGGCTGCCTCTTTACCTTTTTGAGAAATTCCTTTGAGGTGCAGAAACTTCTAAGCTTGAGGAGTTCCCATTTATCTATTTTTTCTTTTGTTGCTTGTGCTTTGGGTGTAAAGTATAGGAAGTGGCCACCTAATACAAGGTCTTGAAGATGTTTTCCTACATTATCTTCTAGGAGTTTTATGGTACTTTCTTTTATATTGAGATCTTTGGTCCATTTTGAGTTAATTTTTGTGTATGGGGTGAGGTAGGGGTCCTCTTTCATTCTTTGGATATGGATATCCAACTCTCCCAGCCCCATTTGTTGAATAGACCATT
Organism: Choloepus didactylus; assembly: GCF_015220235.1. Classification (NCBI taxonomy): domain Eukaryota; kingdom Metazoa; phylum Chordata; class Mammalia; order Pilosa; family Megalonychidae; genus Choloepus; species Choloepus didactylus. Next base: position 33,511,659 of record NC_051307.1, read on the forward strand.
ATGACTCAGTTCAGTGACTTTGGGGGCCTTATCAAAGATCAGTCGGCCATAGATCCGGGGGTCTATCTCTGAATTCTCAATTCGATTCCATTGATCTATATGTCTATCTTTATGCCAGTACCATGCTGTTTTGGCAACTGTGGCTTTATAATAAGCTTCAAAGTCAGGGAGTGTAAGTCCTCCCACTTCGTTTTTCTTTTTCAGAGTGTCTTTAGCAATTCAAGGCATCTTCCCTTTCCAAATAAATTTGATAACTAGCTTTTCCAAGTCTGCAAAGTAGGTTGTTGGAATTTTGATTGGGATTGCATTGAATCTGTAGATGAGTTTGGGTAGAATAGACATCTTAATGACATTTAGCCTTCCTATCCATGAACATGGAATATTTTTCCATCTTTTAAGGTCCCCTTCTATTTCTTTTAGTAGAGTTATGTAGTTTTCTTTGTATAGGTCTTTTACATCTTTGGTTAAGTTTATTCCCAGGTACTTGATTTTTTTAGTTGCTACTGAAAATGGTATCTTTTTCTTGAGTGTCTCTTCAGTTTGTTCATTTCTAGCATATAGAAACATTATTGACTTATTTGCATTAATCTTGTATCCTGCTACTTTGCTAAATTTGCTTATTAGCTCTAGTAACTGTATTGTCGATTTCTCAGGGTTTTCTAGATATAAGATCATATCATCTGCAAACAATGACAGTTTTACTTCTTCTTTTCCAATTTGGATGCCTTTTATTTCTTTGTCTTGCTGGATTGCCCTGGCTAGCACTTCCAGCACAATGTTGAATAACAGTGGTGACAGCGGGCATCCTTGTCTTGTTCCTGATCTTAGAGGGAAGGCTTTCAGTCTCTCACCATTGAGTACTATGCTGGCTGTGGGTTTTTCATATATGCTCTTTATCATGTTGAGGAAGTTTCCTTCAATTCCTACCTTTTGAAGTGTTTTTATCAAAAATGGGTGTTGGCCCAGGGAAGTGAATCTCCCTGGCAACGTGGAATATGACTCCCGGGGAGGAATGTAGACCCGGCATCGTGGGATGGAGAACATCTTCTTGACCAAAAGGGGGATGTGAAAGGAAATGAAATAAGCTTCAGTGGCAGAGAGATTCCAAAACGAGCCGAGAGATCACTCTGGTGGGCACTCTTACGCACACTTTAGACAACCTTTTTTAGGTTCTAAAGAATTGGGGTAGCTGGTGGTGGATACCTGAAACTATTAAACTACAACCCAGAACCCATGAATCTCGAAGACAGTTGTATAAAAATGTAGCTTATGAGGGGTGACAATGGGATTGGGAAAGCCATAAGGACCAAACTCCACTTTGTCTAGTTTATGGATGGATGTGTAGAAAAGTAGGGGAAGGAAACAAACAGACAAAGGTACCCAGTGTTCTTTTTTACTTCAATTGCTCTTTTTCACTCTAATTATTATTCTTGTTATTTTTGTGTGGGTGCTAATGAAGGTGTCAGGGATTGATTTAGGTGATGAATGTACAACTATGTAATGGTACTGTAAACAATCGAAAGTACAATTTGTTTTGTATGACTGCGTGGTATGTGAATATATCTCAATAAAATGAAGATTTAAAAAAAAAAATGGGTGTTGGATTTTGTCAAATGCTTTTTCAGCATCTATTGAGATGATCAATTGATTTTTCGCTTTTGACTTGTTAATGTGTTGTAATACATTGATTGATTTTCTTATGTTGAACCATCCTTGCATGCCTGGAATGAACCCCACTTGGTCATGGTGTATGATTTTTTTAATGTGTCTTTGGATTCGATTTGCAAGTATTTTGTTGAGGATTTTTGCATCTATATTCATTAGGGAGATTGGCCGGTAGTTTTCCTTTTTTGTAGCATCTTTGCCTGGTTTTGGTATTAGATTGATGTTAGCTTCATAGAATGAGTTAGGTAGTGTTCCATTTTCTTCAATGTTTTGAAAGAGTTTGAGTAAGATTGGTGTCAGTTCTTTCTGGAAAGTTTGGTAGAATTCCCCTGTGAAGGCATCTGGCCCTAGGCATTTATTTGTGGGAAGATTTTTGAAGACTGATTGGATCTCTTTGCTTGTGATGGGTTGTTTGAGGTCTTCTATTTCTTCTCTGGTCAGTCTAGGTTGTTCATATGTTTCCAGGAAATTGTCCATTTCTTCTACATTATCCAGTTTGTTGCCATACAGTTGTTCATAATATCCTCTTATAATTTTTTTAATTTCTTCAGGATCTGCAGTTATGTCACCTTTTTCATTCATTATTTTGTTTATATGGGTCTTCTCTCTTCGATTTTCTCAGTCTAGCTAGGGGCTTGTCAATCTTGTTGATCTTCTCAAAGAACCAACTTTTGGTGATATTTATCCTCTCTATTGTTTTTTTGTTCTCGATGTCATTTATTTCTGCTTTAATCCTTGTTATTTCTTTTCTTGTACTTGGTTTAGGATTGGTTTGCTGTTCATTTTCTAGCTTCTTCAGTTGATCCATTAGTTCTTTGATTTTGGCTCTTTCTTCCTTTTTAATATATGCGTTTAGTGCTATAAATTTCCCCCTTAGCACTGCTTTTGCTGCATCCCATGGGTTTTGGTATGTTGTGTTCTCATTTTCATTCGTCTCCATATATTTAGCAATTTCTCTTGCTATTTCTTCGTTAACCCACTGATTGTTTAAGAGTGTGTTGTTTAACCTCCAGGTATTTGTGAATTTTCTAAGTCTCTGATGATTATTGACTTCTAATTGTATTCCATTGTGGTCAGAGAATGTGCTTTGAATAATTTCAATCTTTTTAAATTTATTGAGGCTTGTTTTATGTCCCAGCATATGATCTATTCTGGAGAAAGTTCCATGAGCACTAGAAAAGTATGTGTATCCTGGTGATTTGGGATGTAATGTCCTGTATATGTCTGTTAAATCTAATTAATTTATCAGATTGTTTAGGTTTTCAATTTCCTTATTGGTCTTCTGTCTGGTTGATCTATCTATAGGAGAGAGTGATGTGTTGAAGTCTCCCACAATTATTGTGGAAACATCAATTGCTTCCTTTAGTTTTGCCAGTGTTTCTCTCATGTATTTTGTGGCACCTTGATGGGGTGCATAGACATTTACGATTGTTATTTCTTCTTGTTGAATTGCCCCTTTTATTAGTATGTAGTGGCCTTCTTTGTCTCTCAAAACATCCCTGCATTTAAAGTCTATTTTATCTGAGATTAATATTGCTACACCTGCTTTCTTTTGGCTGTAGCTTGCATGAAATACTTTTTCCATCCTTTCACTTTCAGTTTCTTTGTGTCCCTGTGTCTAAGATGAGTCTCTTGTATGCAACATATTGATGGTTCATTTTTTTTTGATCCATTCTGTGAATCTATATCTTTTAATTGGGGAGTTTAATCCATTTACATTCAACGTTATAACCATGAAGGCATTTCTTGAATCAGCCATCTTATCCTTTGGTTTATGTTTGTCATATTTTTCCCCTCTGTCTATTAATATCCTTTATTGTACCCATACCAAATCTCTTTAGTACTGAACCTTTCTCCAAGTCTCTCTGTCCTTTCTTTGTTTCTCTGTCTGTAGGGCTCCCTTTAGTATCTCCAGTAGGGCAGGTCTGTTGTTAGCAAATTCTCTCAGCATTTGTTTGTCTGTGAAAAATTTAAGCTCTCCCTCAAATTTGAAGGAGAGCTTTGCTGGATAAAGTATTCTTGGCTGGAAATTTTTCTCACTCAGAATTTTAAATATATTGTGCCACTGCCTTCTCACCTCCATGGTGGCTGCTGAGTAGTCACTACTTAGTCTTATGCTGTTCCCTTTGTGTGTGTTTAATTGCTTTTCTCTTGCTGCTTTCAGAACTTGCTCCTTCTCTTCCGTGTTTGACAGTGTGATCAGAATATGTCTCGGAGTGGATTTATTTGGATTTATTCTATTTGGAGTTCGCTGAGTATTTATGATTTGTGTATTTATGTTGTTTAGAAGATTTGGGAAGTTTTCTCCAACAATTTCTTTGAATACTCTTCCTAGACCTTACCCTTTTCTTCCCCTTCTGGAACACCAATGAGTCTTATATTCAGACGTTTCATATTATCTATCACATCCCTGAGGTCCGTTTCGATTTTTTCAATTTTTTTCCCCATTCTTTCTTTTATGCTTTCATTTTCCATTCTGTCATCTTCGAGGTCACTGATTCATTGTTCAACTTCCTCTAGTCTTGTACTATGAGTGTCCAGAATCTTTTTAATTTGGTCAACAGTTTCTTTAATTTCCATAAGATCATCCATTTTTTTATTTAGTCTGCAATGTCTTCTTTATGCTCTTCTAGGGTCTTCTTGATATCCTTTATATCCCGTACTATGGTCTCATTGTTCATCTTTAGTTCTTTGAGTAGCTGCTCTAGGTGCTGTGTCTCTTCTGATCTTTTGATTTGGGTGCTTGGGCTTGGGTTATCCATATCGTCTGTTTTTTTCATATGCTTTATAATTTTCTGTTGTTTTTGGCCTCTTGGCATTTGCTGAACTTGATAGGGTTCTTTTAGGATTTGTAGACCAATTGAAGTCCTTATCTCTAATTTATCAGATCTACAGCTTCGTGGAGTACACTTTCTCTAACTAACCAGCAGGTGGCATCCACGAGCCACCTGTTCTCCACAAGCCAGTTCTCCCCTGCTTAGCCTTTGTGGTGAGTGGGGGAGTGAGTCTTGTGGTGTCCAATTGGTGTACCAAGCTTGTGTGTGTAGTTGGTGTTGCCTGCCCTGTATATGGGGCGTGTTTCTGGGCAGTCAGGGAGGGGGGGTGGCTCTAACAATCAAATCTCCTTGGTGATCCTAGAGTTTTAAAGCTGCTGCAATAGTCTAATCCTTCAGTTCAGTCCTGCCACAGTTTGTCTCTGCCACTGACCCACAAGTCCTTGGTATTAGCGTATGGCTCCTGAGACTTGCAAGTGGGCCCCTCTTCTAGGCTGTGCACCCCGGGTCCTCTGTTGAGGGATGACTGTGCTATGTCACAGGTGAGTGCCAACCCCCAGGGCAGTTCTGGGCTGCTGGGCTGTGTAGGGAGGCTCCCAGTCTGCTGAAATGATGGCTGAATGGGGCTTTGTTAATTCACACTGCTCCACTTTCCCAACTCTAGGACAATCAGCTGAGGTTGCAGGGAAGGCTAATGTCCATGCCCAGTTTTGTGGTGTGTGCCTGTTATTTGAAGCACTTCCGTCACACTGGGTTGTCTGGGGCAGCTCTGGGCTATGGGGCTGGTGATGGGCAGGAGTGTTTCCTGTCCACCAGGATGATGGCTGTGAGCGGACACCCCCCTTTTCTTGGGGAGTTGTGGTGTTTAGTGAATTTTCTCAGCCAGTGGATTATTGCCTTTTGTCTCAGAGCTCTATTAGCTCTGCTCTTGTCTTGACCTGCCCAAATTGCAAGTCTTTGAAGCTTTCTGTATTGGGCTTCTTAGAGTAATTGTTTTAGAAAAAGAAAAAAGGATTAAAAATATGGGCCCTCCTCAGAGATCTAATGGGCTATTGAAATGCTAAGAGACAAAGCAATTAGGGCCATTAAAGAAAGGTCCACAGGGCAGAGAGATCAGCTTTTCTTCGGGATTTGCATATGAGACTCAGGGCCTGAGCTCTGCCCTTCCCCTTTCTATGTTCACCAGAACTCCAAAAATCCTCCGCTTTTATTTTGGAGTTTTTCGTGTTGTTTTTTTCTATGCCTGTCTCCTCTCTGCTGGGCTGGCTGCTCTCAGATTCTCTGGTGTCTGGTCTCAGTCTATCTATGGTTGGAGTTTGGATCAGTAGAATGAGTTTCTGATAAGGGCTGCCACTGCAGTTCTCTCTTCTCCTTCCTGGAGCTGACAGCCCCTCCTCCCATGGGACTGAGCCTGGCAGGGAGGGGTGCGGGTCCCCTGGCCACAAAAACTTACAGATTTCGCTGATCTCAGCAGTTCCACGTTTTCATGAGTGTTGTATGAAGTATGCCCAAAGTCAAATTGCTCTGTGGTGTCCAGTCCACGCAGTTCCTGGCTTTCTACCTACTTTCCTGGAGGAGTAACTAAAACATACAGCTCACCAGTCCACCATCTTGCCCCGCCCATATTGACTTTTATTCTTTTAAATGTAAGAACAAATAAGGAAACAAAAGTGGAAAATAGTTTTGCCATCATTGGCTTAGAGGGTTAAACCAAACATGGTTCCTTATCAGGGATTGTACACATTGACACTCTAATCAAAATCAGGGTACTGTTAGCAAAATAGAGGAGGGGCAGAAATTTGGTTATGCCACTAACACGGTCTAACACACATTATACATAAATGAACACACAGAGGACAGAGAGTTAAGCTGAGTTGCTTCTCAGAGGGCCGCTGCCATGTACAGCTTCCTTGACCCATAGAGTCAATCACTTGCTCTACATGAACAAGTTAAACAACCAGCTACATTAAGTTACAATGAAAGGGATTCTACTAATAGCATGTTTTGTCACCGAACACAAACACCAGAAGGGATTAACCACCTAAAACTAGGCATGGTGGTAGGTGGATATGGGAGGTGCAGCTTTTGTTATGGCTGCTGTTATTGTGTCATAGCATTCAATTTAAAAAAAAAAAAACGAAAAACCCTGGTCTTTTAATGCCTGTGGTAAGAACTCAAGAACTCTCAAGAATTCAGTTAGATTATTATATGTGGATGAGCTTCTTTTAACTGAAATAACCTTTCACCAAACTATATATTTACAGACCATTTGGAAACAGTTTTCTACTTCCCTATTTTTCAAATTGTATCAATGAAAATGTTCAATTTTGTACTGAAAGAAATCTCTGGTAAGCCAGGAAATATTATAGGCTGAATTAACAGACCTTAATAATACTACAAATTTTATTTATAGTGCTCATTTATCAGGCAGAATGAATTAGTCAAATCAGGAACTAGAAAGTTTTCTAATCAGAAAGTGTAAGTCATTGATTCACCTCATCATAGAGGCTCTTGCACTAACACCATATTTTGCATATGAGAGCCCCAGTCTGCAGCCAGGTCATCTGCCTGCTTTTTGATTCTGAATCTGCCTAGTAAGCTGAGTGACTGTTGTCACTCAGTGGGCAATTTAATGAACATCTCTGGCCTTTGGTCCACTCCTCCGTAAAAAGGAGGTAACATTAACTATTGCCTCATAGGATGCATAAGAGGATTTGGTGGGGTATATATATATATACATATATACGTGTATGTGTGTGTTTGTGCACCTTATTGTGTCTGTCACAGGGTATGTATACAATTGGTAAATAAAGGTTCATAAAATGAAGTATTCATATGTTCTTAAACCTAGAAAGGTAAACAAAGACATCATTACTGAAAAAGTTATGCAGAGTAGAAAAGGGTTAGTTGAAATATTTAGGGAGGGGAAAATCATGTGAATAGAAAGAGATATTTTGTTCACATCCATAGCACAGAGCCTGGCACAGAGCCAGAAATAAATGTTAATACCTATCTCTTTCTTTTTACCCATCAAATAATATATTCTTGTTTATGTCATTCAAGTTATTAAAGGATGTGGGCACCAAAACTGCTTGAAGCCCAGAATACTGATGTATCTGAATTATCAAAATATTCAAGACAAATGTGTACAAGCATATTTTTGGAGATAATTTTTTAACATTATTTCCTTAATGTGGAATAGGGTGACCAACCAAGTTTTCCATAATGATAATATTCACATTTAAAACTATGTCTGAGAAGTTAATTTCCACATATACAGATTTCAATTTTAAAAATTATTTTGCTATATAACTACATAAATAGTTATTAGGGATTAAGAAATAACTTAAGATTCATTTATCATGGAAAGTAATTATACAAAAAGACAATCATTGAGAAATTGATAGAACCACTGCTGCTTCAGCAGTAGAGATGCTTTTAATTTATTGGCAGAAGTCTTGTTCAGTGCAGATTTATACTGTGGGACTTTTTTATTTAAACTATCTCTTGACTTTCTTACTTTTTTTTAAGAGCATAAAAAGTTTTACAATCTATTCAGTCTTTCTTAAGTAGTGGTAAAGGCAAGACAAAAGATAAGATTCGAAAACCTACTAACCATAATTTTAAATTCAGATTTGACTGTGGAATCCATCTTCTAGGCAGGTTTGCTGATTGCAACAAAACATGGATGGCCAATCAATATGAATGGAAATTTCAATAAGAATACTTTTCTGCTGGTATGCAATTAATCTACACTCAAATTTTCTTAAAGAGATTTTAGTGTTGACATTCCAAAGATGTCTTCCTTCAACTTTGGCTTCTTTGTGAACAGATACTATTCTACATTGTATTACTCATCCATTGATAAGGATTTCTTTTTCCTTAAAGACTCTGACATCTTGCTTTTCTAGATTCTATTAAAGTTCATTTATTAATCTCTTCATTCTTTCTACTGCTGTATTTATATCAAGAAAATACACTCTAGGAGTCGTTGCTTTTCTCTACTTCCTTTACTCAGCCCTTGGATCCTCAGTTCTCTTGTTACCATTAGCTTATAGACCATATTGTAGCTCATAACTTTTCACAAAGCATAATACCTTCATTTGTACCGTCCTTTTTTTTTTTTCCCTACCACAGCTTTTGTCAGTTCTTAACATTAATATACAGTGTTGGCATTACTTACTTCTGACTCTGAATTAAATCTATCAGGGAATTGCTTATTTTTTGCTTCTTATTTTAAGCAAACCAACACTATGGGTTTTATGAATCAAAAGACTAATGAGCCTATCTGTCATATTTTGCAAGAATGCCACAGTGAATCCCTTTTCCTGACTTTAACTGGCACTGGGAAATTACTACATGTAAATAGATTCACTGAGATGTCAAAAAAAGAACACTGCATAAAGGAATCGTGCTGCAGTTTCTCCACACTGTCTGGGCTTAGAGGTTTGTTAGAAAATTGGGAGCAGTTTGGGCACCAATGTTTAAGCAAGATGTTCAGGATTCAAAGCAGGTGAAAAGGAGTATTAAGTAGTTGGAAAATAGACTATTTTCTCAAGTTATCAGAGGTTATGATGTTTGAAAATTACTGTTGAGGTAAATGGAAGCCTACAGAATAAATATAAGGCTTCAGATAAGACTAAGAATCCATTGGTTAAGAATATGTAAACTACTTGCTTTAGAAGTGAAAACCTAATGACTTTCTTTTTCAGATTTTTTTGAAGGAATTCTCTTTCCATTAATATATTTGGGTAGACCATGTCCTTATACCATAGATGTCAGGCTTTAAGTTATACCATCTTTAAATAAACCACACTTGAATCTTTCCTCTTTGTTTTGCTTTTTTTGATAACACTTGAATGAATTTTTGAGAAGAAAGAGAATGAGGATGACAATGATAATGATATCCAGTAGCACTAAGTGATCATAATGTGCTATATTTTATTAATATCAGGGAAGATTTTATTTTCTAGAGAAGTAGAATCTTCTCCATTTTTTAGAAGTGTACCAGTGAGTATTCTATTAGAGAAGTAAAGCAACTGAGCATTTGGAAATAAGGAATTCATTTTAGGGAACAGATTCTCCACAAATATGGGGGAACCCACAGAAGCAAAGTTCAGGAAGGATATGTTTGAAGGATCAGAGAAAAGTCACTAACCAGGAACCACGGGGAGGAGATGGTGAAGATGTCACTGGAAGACTGTTGTCTCTATGTTTGGAGATGAACTGGCAGGCACCGTAGGTCAGCAGGGCAGCCAATCATGAATAAAATCTGAACCTAAATTCGGGAAAATCAAGAGCAAATGAGAATCCCCGAGAAACAAACCCAAACCCAGGAGAATAAACTGGAACCCAGGTCAGTCAATCACTGTTTCTCTCATGGTTTCTAATCCCACATTTAGCCTTCAGTGGCCTGCAGAGGACCTCCAGGCTGGCTACAGCCCCATGGCAAGGAGGTGAGTTAGCAGATAAGAAACAGCAGTTTAGATCTACAGTGATGTCTGGAGTCCTGGCACTAATCTTCCTAGCTCAGTGGCTGCTGCTCCACATCCACCTTCCAAATCCCACAAATGTCTCTTGTGGCCTAACCTTCTCCAGAACCATACAGGGAAGGGAATTAAACAAATGAGGTCAGAGTTTAGTTAAGTTGGCACGTATCTTTGAGTTTAGTGTCTAGCTCCAGACTTCCTGAATTTATTTCCTGAATCTGGCACTTATTGGCTCTGATACCCTAGGGTAGTTACTTAAATGCTCCGTGCTTCACTTTCCACTTCTCAAAATGTGGATAATAGTAGGACTTGCCTTATAGGGTTATTGTGAGTATTAAATAGGTAAATATATGCAAAGTTCCTAGAGTTACAAATAGCACATAGTAAATAACCATTAAATGTAAGTAATTATCATTCTATGTTTTACTGCATTTTATCTTATTCTCAAAATAATTGAATGAGGTGATGTTTTGGGATCTGCTTCCAAATTGACTGTTCTCTCAGAGTTAGAACATACTACGAATTTTTTTTAAGTCATAATGTGGCAGAATATCAAGACACCAAGTGTTTCACCTGCCCTTTATTTTCTATTAAGATAATACATTGTGCTCAGCCCTCTGCCTGAAGGCAGGAACTCCCTTAGTTTGAGTAGTCACCTGCCTAAAGTGGACATAACTAAAGGAATGTGTCCACAGTCATTTTTCTCAGGACAGTGAAGGTTGAACTTAAAGCAGATGATAAAATCTACTTACAGTCTCCATGAGGCATAATTCTTTATCTTCCCGGGAAGTTTCATATCAGAAAAAAATCCTATTCAGACCTTAAACAAAGGAACAAACCATTCTCTGAGAAGATTAAGAAGTATACATTTAGAGGACAATCCCCAAACAGAGGCATGGAATTTGCATATGTTATCTATTTTTCTTCAATAAAAATATGTAGTTACCTTGCAAAGATATACTGACCTCAGGCATACCTAAATTAAGAACACTGGCCACAATTTTATTATTGCACACTAAGGAAGGAAAAATTGTTAGTTGGCCATGGATAGGAGCATCTTGTCTCAATGGAGAATTTTTCTGACGCTTACTCTTAACAGTTAGGTAATTATTATCCCTGCTGTATTGATGAGGAAACTAAAATTCAGAGAAATTGAGTTTTATAGTTTTATAACTAGTAAAAGGGCAAGATTTTAGCTTAGGAAGCTGGACTCAAAAGCTACGTTTCAACCCCAGTAAAAACTGCCTTCCCTTTACTATCAAGATGGATTACTAAAAACTGTGAGACCAAGGTCTTGAAACATCAAATACCCGGTTTTTGCATGATGTTTAAAAACTGAATCCATCTGAAATGTTTAATATTTAAGATCAGATATATTTTCAAGTTCATTTTCGGTCATATTGATCTAATATCAGTGCTTAGTATTCCCCAATATTAGCTGTATAGTGTTTCCCGATATTAATGGTGTAGTATTTCCCAGTCAGACATTTCAAATGTTACAAAAAAAAAAGAATTTCTTGGTTTCTCCCCAAGTTCATTCCTTAAAAGTTCTAACCTTGTGCTTCTAGAACTGTATTGTGCATATACATCTCTTGGGTATCTTGTTAAAATGCAGATTCTTATTTGGAAATTCTGGGCTCAATCTGCATTTCTAACAAGCTTTGCTCCATACTTTGAGTGGTAAGACTATAATCTCTTCAAAGCTTCTCCAGGCAATTCTCGGGGGTGAGGAAAAGAAAACCCACTCTTCAAGAACCTCTTTTAATTACATGTCCCCGTGCTTGTGCTCTGGCTCACATGACATCCGTAATCAGACTAAGACTCAAAGTGACATCTGCAGGGTGAATCCTACTGGCAGCATTTTCTTGGCTGCAAAGCCTGGTCAGGCTCTTTGTTCTGCTCTCTTAAGGGAACGTAACAGAAAGTCAAAGATCCAACGCTTGTTTCACGCAGCAGCAAGATCAAGTGTGCCCACAATCTGTTATACATCTTGAACCAATACAATGCATTAAGAACACTGATCCCACTAAGTCAAATCACTTATTGTTTAGGGCAGCATAAAAGTTTTACTATGTGTAAGGCACTACTAGTGATTAATTTTTACCTTTACCACAATGTGGATTTTTTGCTTTACTTACCAAATGTGAATGATCATTTTTAACCACATTCTATCCAACTGCAAACAACTTCCAAGATACCTAATAAAGAAATTTAAAAAGGAAGGAGTTTCCGGTAAAGCAAGACAATGATGATTTTAACAATATCCTTTTGGATTATTCTGGTCATAGACAGACCTAAGTGATGTTTAAGCTCGCTAACATTGTCTTATCCAAACCATTCGTTGTGTAGAGGAGGAAACTAAACCTGAGGAATTCAATAAGTTGTTTGAGGTAAATTTATTAGCGAAATCAAGAAGGGTACTTCAGATTTTTTACTTCTAGCCTGGTGATTAGGAAAGAATATATTGGATATGTGACTGCATCAGTCAGGACGGTCTGTGTAATGCTGTATTAAGAAATGATTCTCAGGTCTCAGTGGCACACAACAACAACATCACATTTCTTACTCATGTTACGTGTCTTCTTTTGGTCACCTGTGGCTCTGCTTTACGTCACCTTCATTCTGAGTCCCAGGTTGTCAGAGCAGCCCTATTTGGGCTGCTTTTCTTGTGGTTGAAGGAAAACCATGAAATGATTTGCTTTTCCCCACGTTTCATTAGCCAGGAAAGTCACATAACAACAGGAAAGCAGCATGGACAATGGAACAGTGAAGGATAGTTTTCTAGCAGGGTGGTATAAATAACGTGTTTCTAAAATGACACAATCTTCTACAGTAAAAGTGACATGAACTCTTTTGATTTTGCATAGATCCATCTTCTTACCATACATTCAATAAAATAACCAGTTGTGACAAATATGCACCCATTTTCCTTCTCTGGTGGTTACTATTTAACAATGTTTCCCTACAGGATTTACCAAGATTTTTTCCCCCGTTTTTTAAATTAGAGAAGTTGTTGGTTTATAGAAAAATCATGTAGAAATTACAGAGTTCTCATATACTGCCTCACAAACACAATTTTCCCTATTATTATCATTTTGCATTCAAGTGGTTCCTTTGTTACAATTGATGAGAAAATATAACTAAACTATTATCCGTAATCCATAGTTTGCATTAGGGTTCAGTATTTTGTGTTGTACAAGTCTATGTTTTAAAAAATTTTTATTCTAGTAACATATATACAACCTAAAATTTCCCATTTTAGCCACTTCCAATTATAATTGAGTGGTGTTAATTATATTCATAACATCGTGCTGCCACCACCAACATCCATTACCAAAATTTTTCAATCACCTCAAATAAGCAACTCTGTACCAATTAAGCACTTTGAAGTGCTGAAATCACAGTCTACCTCTTGTAAACTAAGAATACATCAATAAATGGCAGCTACACCATTTTCTCAATAGATTTTGGAGCAAAATGATTCATAGATAAAAGCAAAGAGTTAAATGGGCAGGAGCATGGGGATGAGAGGTTTAGAGAGGATTCATTTTTCTGCTATTAGCAAGAGCCACACATATAACAGCCCCCATGGACAGGAAGTGTGACCCAAGTTTAATGGCAGAGCCCATGCAGCTGGATAATTATCACAGAGGTATGGCCACTGTCACATCTACATAAGTGACTATAAAATCGTTAGGATTCTATGGCACTGGCTGCAGAATGGTATTTCTCATTCCAGTTGGCCACTGCTATAGCAGATAAAAACGGTAACAGATGCAGAAAATACCACAGAACACTTTTGGAATAAAATACTTAATTCCTCACCCACAATCCACAGAAACAGGGCATCCCTTAGACTCTCTAATTTGCATATTGCCTTCCAGCTAGTATCAAGCATAAACAAAATTAACAGGTGAAATGAAACCAGAGGAAAGGGCATTTTTGTTGGAGAAGGAGAGAAAGCATATTCCTTTTGCATTAATTGGTCATGATGGAAAGAACAAATATCAATACATTTAGTTTCCTTTTAACTGAAGAAAGAGATGTAAAGTGGCTGATATACTTAAATTGCTGTTTAAGCTCAACTTGTTCCCACAACAACTCTACTAAGGGAAAGAAGGCTTCTTATTTTTTTTTTTCTAACATAGAATTTATAAAATGGACAGAGCATTTTTGGCAATTATGTGTGTGTGGATTTAAGTGTTTGTGGATCAATGTGTATGTGATCTTGTGTATGTATATATATATGTGCTTGTAGCTGTATATATAAGTGCATGTGTTTGTGTCTGCCATATGTGTGTGTTGCAGTTCTGATTGATACATGGTTGCATATGAGAGCAGTATTCTTCTAATTACTTTCCTAATATGGATCAATTCACATTGAATAAGATTAGTTCCTGGCAATCCATTCGGCTCATTTCACTGAAGAGTTAATTTCATTTTCTAGATCAGAAACATCTATACAGCATACTGTAGTCTGACAGGTTTAGACTCTATTTTTATCACAGTGTAATTGAGAGCTTGGATTTAATTAAAATGTGAACACACCAAACCTTGTTCAGCATAGATACTAGCATATGTAGTAGGAATCTCAAAATTTTTCAAAACGTAACTTTTTTTGAAGTCTATTGCCATAGAAAGGAAATGCATTAGCTATTATTTTATATAATTTAGTTATATATTTTAATTGCACAGCCATGTTGGGACTTCTCTACAGAGACCTCTATTTTTTATCTCCAGAGATCTTGGTCTGATTATGATTGCATCTGCTGATTTGCTCTGGCAAGACATTTTATATAAGGAAGACAACAGTAGGTTTATGTACAACACATGGAATGGTTTATCATTCCCTTCTTACTCTCACAAATTAGAGACATTTTGCTTCAATTTTTAATAACATATTTTTGTTAAAGAGTGCTAAATAAATGGCAATTAGGCTTAAATGTGCTCCATATCTTGAAACTACCTTTAGGCCTTTCATGTAAACTTGCCTGAAAGTTTACATTCAGCATGTTTGTTTTGCCTATTACACTTGGCTCTATTATCTACTTTATTAAAATTGCAATCTCATACATAAACATTAATTTTATAATTAATGAAAATGTATACTGTGTCCGTTTTACCATTATCTTTATGGAGATAGTTTATTGACATGATTTATTTCAAATAAATATGATACGAATCAGCTTTGTCTTCCAAACTGTCTACCCTCATCAAAACAAAACAAAGATATTACAGTAAAGTGTACATGCCAGAGACAAGAAATAATACGCAAAGAGCATGTTTGTATATTTCTGACATAATATTACAAGCACAAAGGCCCAGGACATGGGCTTGGCTCTGCCATTCACAACAAATAGCTCTCAACACTGCTACTTTTCCCATTTTCCAGCCTTTAGGAGGGGAGAACAGTTTCAGCAAGCTTCCTTATAGAGATGATCCAGAAGTTGCAAATATCACTTTCTCTTCCATTCTGTCATCTTTCTTTAATGACATGGCTATATCTAAATTCAAGGAAGACTGAAAAATGCAAGTTGTAGGTAGTGGTCCACAGGTAAAATCCAGGGAGCTTCATCACTAAAAGGAAGAAGGGAAGAATGAATACCAGGAAACAATGGACTCGACCACAGTTGTTTACATAAATGTTTTATTATTTTAACACAGCCTCTCCAAGCATATAAGGTAAAGAATTGAAGTTAACATTTTGACATCCCTTTTAATTTCCTTTGCCTGACCAATCTCACCAAACACATGCCTTTATCATTGACTCCAGTTTCCTTGAAGGATGACTTAACAGCAAAGCTGTAGCCCTGATTACTGTTAGTTATAATATTATATTTTTATGCTAATAGTCCCAATGCATAACAGTAGCAGCATTACTAGAGGCATTAATTTGAGACATAATACTTGTATTGTACATTATTTAAGTATAGACACTACATACCTGGCCCCTTTCGTCTAGGAGCTGACAGTCTTAATGTTATTTTGCTTGTAGAAGAGGCAAATGGTAGTCATCTGAAGAAGCTATGTATTTACCCAGTATAAAAGATTACCCAATGGATTTATTTGGATGGTATGTAAAAAGAGTTAGCCATAAAAAATGAAGCATAACATTTTACTTGGCAGTTAAGACGCCCAGAACAGGCCAATAAAGAACTACAGGAATTAGCAAGACATTTTATTCCTCTGTATTTTAGTTTCCTTGACTAGATGAAATCTTAATTGGATCTTATCTTTATTCTTTCAGTTAGGAAAGAAATAAGGAAGAGCTTTCTGGAGCTGTTTTAATGACAAGGCAGTGAAATCTCAGCAAGTTGATGTGGGAAACTTATTCCACTGAAAAAGTAAAACTTGATATAACACTTTGGAGATGATAGCAGGGCAATTAGATAAAAGAGCACTGAGAACATTTGACAAGGAGGCTGACTCTCTTTCAATGTCAAAAAATCTTTTGACCCCCAGGCACTAAGATGATTAAAGTTAAAAAGTAACACGGGGAGAAGATAGATCCTCCCTGAGCTACACATGTGGCTGGCACAACAATATAATATCACGGGGTTGTGAATTAGTTAGGATTCTGGATACATAGGGGTTTTTTTTGAAAATGACCTAAACTAGCACCTGATATGGAAGAGCATGCTGATATTTTTTCAAAGCTCCCTACTAACCAACTAAGATGCTATAAAAAGTGTGGTAACCCCTACCAGGAAAACTGATCTATGTCAGCCTAGTTCATTTTTCTTTCCTGAAATACAGGTCTATTTTTGAACACTGCCATGAATACAGTTCTTTCCTTCAGAATAGTTAAGTGCTATGCAGTTCAGCATGTTCTGCTATAATGCCTTTTATTCAAAAGTTTAATAATCCACCTTATAGGCAAAAGTAGATTAGGGAGATATGTTTGGTAAGAATGACTTTCATATAGCAAGGTAGGAAGCTTCATGTGGAGCAGGAATAAAGGATGAAGAGCTAGGAAGTGGAATTTGCATTAGCAAAAAGAAAGTAAATATGGTTTCACTGTAGTCAGACAAGGGAAGGATAAAAAGCAACTGCAGTGAGAATGAAAGGTCAGTGGGAGATATGAAAGAAAAGATCCTAAGGAACTGTTTGAAAAGGCATTGTCTCACATGAGTGACTTTTAGGTGAATCTCTGAAACAAATGTGGGAAAGAAAGGCTTTTTGAATGTGAAGAGACATAAATCATTTACTTTCCTTTGGAAAAACCATGAAATTTTAGAAATGAAAGTGATTTTGAGATCAATAACTTTATTTTCTAGGTTAAGAAACAGAAGCTCAAAAAAGAGATTTAGTGACATGGCCAAGTAAAAAGGAACACCTATATGGGGTCTTCTATACCTATAAGGAATACCTATTCCTATACCTCTATCACCTTCTTGGTGATATTCTTCTACCATATCACACCACCTTCCTGAATGGAAAATAAATTTGCTAGGAGTTCAAGGAGTGCAATTTTGCAATTTTAAGCAGAATGTTCTAGAATGTAGCATCTTCATGGACCTCTTTTATTATCATGCTAGAAGTAGCAGAGGAACCCAGTTCCTGTTTAATGGGTTCTTAAAATGATACAAGTGATTACTAATAATTGAAAGTGTTTTTAATCTGTTCATCTTCAGTTTTCCTGTATCCTTCTGTAAAATAGTTTACAACTAAAAATACTGTATACAAAAGAATTAAGTAGCATTTTCTACTCACGTTTTTAGAGCCATGGAACTTTGATGTATTCTAAAGTAATACCTGGGTTTATTTTTAACTGCATAAAATTGATACATTTTTTAACAAGAAATCACATTGAATGGACTTTTGGGTAGGGTTCTAGTTTGCCAAAGCTGCCAAAATGCAATATACCAGAACCAGGTTGGCTTTTAAAATGGGGATTTATTAACTTACAAGACTACAGTTCTGAGGCCATGAAAATGTCCAAATCAATGCATCAACAGGTGATGCTTTCTCCTGGAATACCACCTACCCACAACCTTGAACTCTTCCATCACATGGTAAAGCACATGGCAGCATCAGCTGGTCTCTTCCTTCTTTCCCAGGTTTCTTTGCTTTTAGCTTCTGGTTGCTCTGTTGCTTTCTTTCACAGCTTCTATGTCTTTTTCTCTATGTTTCATCCTCTTATAAAGGACTCCAGTAAGAGGATTAAGACCCATCCAGAATAAGGTGGGTCACATCGTAAGTTAAGATTTGGCTCACCAAAAGATTCAACTTACAATGGGTCCACACCAGTAGGAATGGATTACATTTAAGAACATGATTTTCTGGGATACATACACTTTCAAACCATCACAGGTAGGGTTCCAAAATGAAGTTGAAGCTTAAGAAAATCCTTCTCTAAAATCTAAATGAGAAAACATTAGTTATAAACCAATCAAAATGAAACCAGCAAAAAAAGGTGTGGGGGGAGAGAGAAGAGATACAGCCCAATGCCATCAACTTTGCCCAATAACAAAAATATTAATGGATTCAACAAAGCTTTCTTCTTCTCTATAATCCTCCTATGAACCCTCCCCTATTCATTAGTATTGCCAAAAAGTGACTCAGAAGAGATCTGATAATTTTCATTAATAACTTACAATTTGAAGAAAAACAGATGGGATTGGTGAATAGGTAGTCTTGCCAGATTTAAAATTCTTGGCTAGCAGTTGTTTTCTTTCAGCACTTTAAGTGTTTCAGCCCACTGCCTTTTGCCTCCATGGTTTCTGATGAGAAATCAATAAATTGGAAGTCATCATAACTGGGAATCCCCTGCATGTAACAAATTGGTTTACTCCTGCAGCCTTCAGAACTCTCTCCTTGTTCTTTGCATTTGTTGGTGTGATCAGTATATGACTGGGTATATTTTTCTTCATGTTTAACCTGCTTGGTGTTCTCTGAGCTCCTTGGATGTACATATTCACATGTTTTGCTAAGTTTGGGAAGTTCTCTGTCATTATTTCTTTGAATATTCCTTCTGCCCCTTCCTCTCTTTCTTCTCCTTCTGGGGCTCCCATAATGAGTGTATTGGTGTACTTGATGCTGTCCCAGAGTTGTCTTAGGCTATTGTTATTTTTAATATTTCTTTTTGAGCCTCAACTGATTCATTTTAAGTGTCTTATCTTCAGGTTCACTGATTCTTTCTTCTGTCAGATCCAATCTGCCTTTGAAAATTTCCTGGGCATTTTTCATTTTAGTTATTGTGGTCTTCAACCCCAGTAGTTCTGTTTGATTCCTTTTTAAAATTTCTATTTCTTCTTATACTGTCATATTGCTTATTCATAGTTGTACTGATATCCTTTCATTCTTTCTCTGTATTTTCCTTCATCTCCTTGAGCATTTTTAGGATCATTTTTTAAAGGCTTTGTTTAATATGTCCACATTCTTGTCTCCTTTTTTGGTGCTTTCTGTATTTTTGTCCTTATCCCTTGGATGGGCCATCTTTCCTGTTTCTTTTTCTGTCTTGCACTCTTTTGTTACACACCGTACATTTTAATATTTAAGAATGTTAACTCTGGGATTTATTCCCTGAGATGTCTGTTTCTTGGTTTTGTAAGCAGCTCATGATAAGACAGAGATTTTCTTGAGCTTCAACCCTCCTATCAGGAAGGTCTGTCTAAGGTGAGTACAGTGTGCAAGCTTTTTCCTATCTCTTGGGGCCTCTGTCTTGTCCTGACTTTTGCTTATTATTTGTTTTGGAGTTCCTCTGTTTACAGGAGTTTGGTTATCTTCTGTGTTTCCCAGGAAACAGACCTCCCTCTCCTGGGTGTTTGAAGCTGACAGACCTTTTTCCCAGACTATCTGCCTCTATCATTTTTAACCTTCCTTTTTTTGTCCCATGCTGCTTTTACCCGGGGAGCAAATTCTCAGAGGAGGGGCATCCCAGAGAGAGCATCCCAAATCAGTCTTCCCAGACAAAACAGAATCAAGGACCCATGAAGAGACCAGAGACTAGTTCCAAAGTGCCCCAGGGAGGGGATCACAAGGGGTACCAAGAGCTTGTCTTGATGTGTACCCAAAGCTGAGCTTTCCTGGCCTGTTCAGCAAATGCAACCTTTCAGCTAACTGTTCCCCTGTTCACACATTTTTTTTTTATTGAGATTGCTCACATACCATACAATTATCCACAGATCCAAAGTATACAATCAATTGCCCATGGTACCATCATACAGCTGTGCATCCATCACCATAATTAACTTTTTTTCAATTTTTAGAACATTTTCATTACTCCAGAAAAGAAATAAAGACAAAAAAGGGAAACGCCAATCCTCCCATACCCCTTACCATCCCCCTCCATTATTGATTCATAGTTTTGGTATAGTACATTTGTTACTGTTGATGAAGCAATGTTAAAATACTACTGACTGTAGTATAGAGTTTGCAATAGGGGTATTTTTTCCTACATGCCCCTCTACTATTAACTTCTAGTTATACTGTCATACATTTGTTCTAGTTCATGAGAGAGATTTCTAATATTTGTACAGTTAATTAAGGACATTGTCCACCACGAGATTCACTGTTTTATACGTTTCCATCTTTTAACCTCCAACTTTCCTTCTGGTGAAATATGTGACTCTGAGATTACCATTTTCACCACATTCACACATGATTCAGCCCTGTTAGTTATTCTCACAATGTGCTGCCATAACCTCGGTCCATTTCCATAGTTTAAGTTCACTCTAGTTGAACATTCTGCTCATAATAAGCAACTGCTCCCCTTTCTTTAGACTTGTTCCATATCCTGGTAACTTATATTTCATGTCGATGAGTTTACATATTATAATTACTTCATATCAGTGAGACCCTGCAATATTTGTCCTTATGTGTCTGTCTTATTTCACTCAATACAGTGCCCTCGAGGTTTCTTCATCAACCCATTTTTTTTAAGACTGTTTTGTTCACACACCATACATTCCTTCCTAAGTAAACAATCGATGGTTCCCTGTATAGTCACGTATTTATGCATTCACCACCATCACCTCTATCTAATAAGGACATCTCCATTTCTTCCACAAAGAAGGAGGAAGAGTCAAAGAAGGTAGAAAGAAAAAAGAAAAAAGAGAGAGAGAAAAAACAAAACAAAACAAAACAAAACAAAACATGACAGCTATGAAGCAACAAAAGGAAAAATAGCATTAAACTAAAATAGAATAAAGAGTCAGACAACACCACCAATGCCAAGAGTCCCATACCCTACCCCTATTCCACCCCCCATATGCATTTAGCATTGGTATATTGCCTTTGTTATATTAAAGGAAGCATAATACAATGTTTCTCTTAATTATAGTCTCTAGTTTTATTGATTGTATTTCCCCCATCCCAACCTATTTTTAACACCTTGCAATGTTGACATTCATTTTTTCTACCTCATGTAAAAACATATTTGTAACTTTTATCACAATCATTGAGCACCCTAGGTTTCACTGAGTTACATACTCCTAGTCTTTATCTTTCCTCTTTCCTTCTGGTGTCCCACATGCTCCTAACCTTCCTCTTTCAACCATATTCACAGCCATCTTTGTTCAGTGTACTTACATTTCTGTGCTACAATCTCCCAAAATTGTGTTCCAAACCTCCCACTCCTGTCTTTTCCTTTCTGTCTGCAGTGCTTCCTTTAGGTGTTTCCTGTAGAGCGGTATCTTGTTCACAAACTCTATCATTGTCTGTTTGTCAGAGACTATATTAAGCTCTCCCTCATATTTGAAGGACAGTTTTGCTGGATATAGGATTCTTGGTTGGTCATTTTTCTCTTTCAGTATCTTAAATATATTACACCACTTCCTTCTTCCTCCGTGGTTTCTATTGAGAAATCCACACATAGTCTTATCAAACTTCTTTGTATGTGATAGATTGCTTTTCTCTTGCTGCTTTCAGGATTCTCTCTTTATCTTTGATGTTTGATAATCTGATTATTAAGTGTCTTGATGTAGGCCTATTCAGATCTATTCTGTTTGGAGTATGCTGCACTCCTTGGATCTGTAATTTTATGTCTTTCATAAGAAATGGGAGATTTTCATTGATTATTTCCTCTATTATTGCTTCTGCCCCTTTTCCCTTCTCTTCTCCTTCTGGGACACCCATGACACATACATTCCTGTATTTCATGTTGTCATTCAATTCCCAGAGAAGTTGCTCATATTTTTCCATTCTTTTTCCTATCTGTTCTTTTGTATGTAGGCTTTCAGATGCCTTGTTCTCCAATTCGTGAGTGTTTTCTTCTGCCTCTTCAGATCTGCAGTTGTTTTCTCCATTGTGTCTTTCATCTCTTGTGTTGTGCCTTTCATTTCCATAGATTCTGCCTGTTTTTCTTTTTTTTGAACTTTTAATTTCTATCTTTTGTATGCCCAGTGTTTTCATTATATGCTTCATCTCTTTTGCCATATCTTCCCTAAACTTTTTGAATTGATTTAGCATTAGTTGCTTAAATTCCTGTATCTCAATTGAAGTGTAAGTTTATTCCTTTGACTGGGCCATAACTTTGTTTTTCTTAGTGTAGGTTGTAGTTTTCTGTTGTCTAGGTATCTGGTTTCCTTAGTTGCCCCAATCAGGTTTTCCCAGACCAGAATGGGCTCAGGTCTTGGAAGGAGACAATAGTATCCAGTTTCCCTGAGGGTGTCTTAGAAGATTGACATACACTCTGAGGCCTCAAGTCACTGTGCTTTTCTGCCCAGCAGGTGGCGCCTGTCAGCCTGTAGCTCTAGACTGGTGTAAGGAGGTGTGGCCCGTGGCTGTTTTCCCCTAGGCTCTGGGGTCTGGTTCTGAATGGAAGGCCTGTAGTAG
Organism: Choloepus didactylus; assembly: GCF_015220235.1. Classification (NCBI taxonomy): domain Eukaryota; kingdom Metazoa; phylum Chordata; class Mammalia; order Pilosa; family Megalonychidae; genus Choloepus; species Choloepus didactylus. The sequence continues at coordinate 33,534,364 of NC_051307.1, forward strand.
ATGTGGGCTCCACCTCTTTCCTCTTAGAGAAGATATACCCCCTGGGGAAATATCATTTGTGTTTGAATAGTCTCTCTGACTCTGCTATCTCCACCCTTGTCTGTGTCAGAGTGCTGGGAACTGAAAATGGCTGAGGCTTTCTCCACTGAGCCAAAAAACGGACAGATAGACCCCCTTCAGGGCCAGTCCTTGGTTACCCTCAGTTTCACCAGTGGGCCAGAGATAGCACCTGGTCCTCTGGGTTCCCCCTCCCACCCAGAGAGATCCTCCAGCTCTCCATGTGAGTCGTCACCAAAAGCCTCTGTCTGCTTTTTGGGGATTCATAGCTTGTATTGAGCAGTCCACGTTTGTTAATTAAAACCCCAATTGAAGCTCAGCTGGGGTATATTCGCTTGGAGAGTGCTGCTCTCTATCACAGAGAGGCTTTGCAGTTTGGGCTGCTGTGGGGGAGGGTAATCTTGGCTTGGAACCACAGTTTTTACTTACAGATTTTATGCTGCAATCTTGGGAATTCCTCCCAATTCAGGTTGGCGTATGATGAGTGGACAGTCTAGTTTGTCCCCCCAAAGTTATTCCAGATTATTTACTAGTTGTTCCTGGTTGTTTATCAGTTGTTCCAGGGGGACTGACTAGCTTCCACTCCTGTCTATGCTGCCATCTTCTTCTGCCTTCCTGTTCATGAATTTTTAACTTGTGGATGATATTTTACATATAAAAACACAATTCACTTATAGTTTTACTCTTCATGAGTTTTCCTTATATTTTGGGGGAATTGAAATAGCATTATAATGGACATTGTTTCATTGTCGGCACATTAAATAGCTTCTCTATGGCATTGTATTAGGGTTTTTGTCCGGCGCTGCCCCGCTCGGTCCCCGGTTCCCGGCCGGCGAGGGGAAACAGGGAAGGAGAGAGAGAGATGCAGACTGCGCGAACTAACCTGGTCATGAATCACGACTCGAACCACACGGCAGTTGTGAAAGCAAGCCCTTTACTACAGCTAGATGAACATTCTGTGTTACTGGTTCCCACACGGGGCACGGCGCCTCGTGGGAGAGCAGCCTCGATGTGGCCGTCAGGCACGGCTCCTTGTGGGCTGTCTCACCCTACCCCGTCCGGGTAAGACCTTTTATACACAATTAACAACCAATAAGCTTCTAGGCTAGTATCGCGTATACAGGATTTCGATTGGTAGGAGCGGGTGGCGGATACATGCGTCACTATGCGGAAACAGGATGCAGGCGCCATCTTGGCTCACTCGATGGGCGGGGGTAACTCTAGAGCAGGCTGCAGCGCATACGCTAGGCCCGATTCGGGAGGCGGCTTTCCACATCTCCCCCTTTCTTATTTATTTTTGACCCAGTGTCTCCAGTGATGAGCGTGCTCCCGTGAACCCAAATGGTTCACAACCTCTTTGGTGCTTTGGGGAGTCTGGACTAGGCCTCAGCCATCCAGCGGCGGAGCCTCTAGCACCAACCAGAATGCTCACGTCATATGGAGACCGGAGAGTCCGTAAGCTGGAAGCAACGTGACTCTCCCTGCAGTGCTTTGCCTGGCAACTGGGGAACAACGACGGGGGCAGGAACAGCAGTAACCAGAGTCGGGGGTGTCACTAGGTGTCTCTGTGCAATGGCTAGGGTCCAGTCTGGCCACAACTAGGACTCTGCCCTAGAGACCCACCTGAGACAAAATTATGACTACTGGTGTCGCCTTTTACACCCGAGAAACAGCCATGCGATTCGCTACAAATTTTGCTCCAAAGCGCCCCACCTGAGGCGACCAGGAAGGGGTATGGTTAATAAATCGGTCACTATCGGGGGTAACAGAGGTGGGAGTCATAGCCATCATAGTGGTAACACGCAATTGCTGCTGCGCTTGAAACAGGCGTTCTAGCAGACATTTAACAACGACTAATCCCACCAATAATCCCACTGCAATGAGGATCCAATTAGTTAAATTGGGCCAAGAGAACCAGGAAGAAACACTGTGCAATAGTTTCTGTAGAACCTCGCCTAACCCGGAGAGATCGACTTTAACGGGTTTTAACTTGATCCCCCCAATTGTGTCTAAACTAGATTCCACCTGTTGGGAGAGATTAACAAATTCAGGAAAATATGACCTTTTCAGCCAATCAGAGACTCTGGAAATGCTTCCGGTCACGTTGGCCCTGACAGGAGTGACACAGAGTTTAACCGTAAGCCACCGGGTGTCACATGTTTGCTGAAGCACTCTCCAGAGTCCATCTATTTCCAGTCCAAGTTCATCTATCTCCGCTTGGAGTTTCTGAATGGCCTGGAAATTTAAGTTCAGCATCTGATTGTGGCGGCGTAGCACGTCTCGGGTAAGGTTGACCAAGCCATTTACCGTTTCCATCGTTATGGCGAGCTGCCGATCTGTCCATGCTTGTAGCACAGCCTGCCCGATCGTTGGGACAAACAAAGAGGAAGCTACACTGGCAGCATTCGATAGCCATTCTTTTATGCCTCTTGGACGCCTAGACTTAGAGAAGGGGATATTGTTAAGTGAAACAACTTGAGAAACAGGGCCAACCCAGTCGGTTGCCTTGACGGGGAGCCAGACATAACTTGGGCGATACACTAGGATAGCGGGGCGGCGAGGCATCCAGGTCTTTGGAACGGTTGCAGACTGTAGGAGCAAGCCCTGGAAGGAAAAGGCACCTTTGAGTCTCCTTTTTACTCAAGATCCCTTCACAAGACTGGCGGCTCTTCCCTGTAACGTTAAGAAATTCAAGCAAGACTCCCTTACTTAACTCGCCATTACCAGTTTCACAAGTAGCATTCGCCGCAACTGTGGTGTTGACAACCTTGACAGAGAGGTTAGCAAAAGAGAGGATCAGTGTGTCATTGGTGAGGGGGAAGGACTCGTTGAAGCTTGTGGAGGAAATATAGTTCCACTAAAAAGAAAAAGGCAGATTAGAAGGATTGCTATAGGAGAGCAAAGAACAGAGTTACCGATCCTCTTTTTGGGCAACCGCGGGGTGGTCAGTCCTACTATTATCGTCTTGTCGGTCGTCGCCATCATCAGCAGGGTCGGAGGCTTGGTCTAATGGTTCAGGTTGTATATTCGTTGGCGTTTCTGACAGCTGTTCCTTGGCTTCTTCAGGTGATGTCACGGTTCTCACCAGTCTTTCCGGAACCCACACTGGTTGACGTCCTGGTTCCTGGGGAAAAAACACAAACAGAGCCTCTGGCCCAGCTGAGCACCGGGTCAGGGCCTTTCCACTGCCCCGACAGGACATCCTTCCAACGGACTAGACCTCTATGCGGAGGACTCGGGGTGGTGTGTTGCAGGGCAGGTGTCATTCCTTGTGAATTTTCGTTTAAAAAATTATATGTGAGCAAGGCTACAGACAGTCGAGCTTTTGGGGACAGGCCGTGGCCTATACCCTCTTTCTGTTTTTTAAGCAAGTCTTTGAGAGATCTGTGCGCTCTTTCAATGATTCCTTGCCCCTGAGGGTTATAGGGGATGCCATGTTTTAATTGGACATCCATGTTGTCACAAAATTTTTGGAAGGATTTACTAGTGTAGGCAGGCCCGTTATCCGTCTTTAACGTCTTTGGCTTACCCCAAGCTGCCCATGCAGCAAGGCAGTGTGCAATGACGTGGGAGACTCTTTCTCCTGGTTCAGCAGAGGCAAATAAAACTTGGGAGCATGTGTCCACCGACACATGTAAGTACTTGATCTTACCATACTCTGAATGATGAGTGACATCCATCTGCCAAGTATCCCCTGGGGTGAGACCCCTAGGGTTGACCCCAACCGAGGGGACTGCTCTCTGCTCTGCACAATTGTTGCAGGCTCGGACAATATCTCGAGCAGCTGCACGTGGTATGCTGAACCGCTTAGCTAGGGTACCTGCATTGATGTGAAACTTGGCATGGAATTCTCGGGCTTGTTGATACGGTACCAGCGTCGGAAAGATGTGCAGCTGTCGAGTGGCTACATCTGCGCTATGGTTCCCCTGGGCCATAGGGCCAGGCAAACCTGTGTGGGCTCTAATATGGGTTATGTAAAAAGGGTGTTGCCTGGTCCATATAACCTCCTGTAGTTTGGCAAAGAACGTCCTTACTGTAGAGGAATGTTTAACAATGCCCACCGTTTCTAAAATTTGTACAGAGTTCACAACATAAGCAGAATCCGAGACGACATTTAAGGGCTCGGAGAGGCTTTCCAGGACTGCAATGATAACCTGCAGTTCTACCCATTGAGGCTTTTGTGGTTGGAAGAGCACTGTTTTAGGAGTGTCCCCCTCCACACAATACGCCCCTGTTCCAGAGCTGGAGCCGTCCGTGTATACGGTGGGGGCGCCTGCTAGTGGCCTAGGAGAGGTTACTTTGGGAAAAATCACTGGGTGCCGGGTGACAAACTGCAAGAGAGGAGCCTTAGGGAACTGATTGTTAATGGGACCAAGAAATGTACACCGGAGAATGGCCCATTGATCTATGCATCCGGTGAGTATCTCAAGCTGCTGGGAAGAATAAGGCACCCTGAGATTTTTGGGCTGCTGACCGAAATGCTGCACAGCCCTTTTAATGCATTCTAGGGCCAAGTCTGCAACCGCTGTAGGATAGTGCTCTAGGACTTTTTTGGGGGAAACTCCAGGGTGGACCCAGAGCAGCGGCCCCCGCTGCCACAGTACCGCAGTGGGCTGTAATTCTGTCGGCAGCACGCAGGCTTCAAAAGGCTCATCAGGGTCTATTCTCTTCAATGCAGCGCCACTGAGCGCCTGTTCCACCTGGCATAGTGCTCGCCTTGCCTCTGGAGTGAAGCTTCGAGGTGAGTTTATATTAGAATCCCCCTTCAACAGGTCGAACAAAGGTGTTAGTTTGACATTGGGTATTTTTAGGTATGGACGGATCCAATTGATATCCCCCATGAGTTTTTGTAGATCATTGAGAGTGTGTATATTGTCTAGCCTGAGAGACACCTTTTGGGGGGAAACATGAGTGGGTGCGACTTTCGCCCCCAGGAAAGTGGTAATGTCAGTCATTTGGATTTTTTCAGGGGCAATCTCTAGGTTAGCTTCTCTAAGACTAAGGACTAAATGTGACAAAACTGTTTTAAGAAGATCTGTGTCTCTATGGGCTAAGCGAATGTCATCCATATAATGGATGATTTTCACTTGAGGGAACTGCTGCCGAGTGCTAGCTAGCTTCGCAGCGACATACAGCTGGCACATGGTAGGACTATTAGCCATGCCTTGGGGCAGGACTGTCCATTCAAAGCGTTGACAGGGCTCCTCTTGATTACTAGAGGGCACAGTAAAGGCAAACTTAGGGGTGTCTTCAGGGTGGAGCGGAATAGAAAAGAAGCAATCTTTCAGATCTATGATGAAAATCGACCAGTGCTCCGGTAATGCCGAGAGGAGGGGCAGTCCCATCTGAACGGGCCCTAAAGGCTCCATGCAATCGTTAATAGCTCTTAGATCATGTAGCAGTCTCCATTTACCAGATTTCTTTTTTATTACGAATATAGGGGTGTTCCACGGTGACGTGGAAGGGGCGATATGGCCCTTTTCTAGTTGTTCTGATACTAGGGCGTGCAACGCTGCAAGTTTTTCCTGTGGCAAGGGCCACTGAGGCACCCACACCGGAGCCTCGGTTTTCCATTTTAGTTTTATAGGTGTGGGTGGGAATCTCTCCTCAGTGGCCCCTATGAAAAACCCAAGCCTCGTCTGTCAGACTTGGGGGCAGCTTGTATAGGCTCCGCACGTCCGTGCAGTGAAGCTCCTAAACCCTTGCCGGGGGTATACCCCATTTCTTTTAGCAGTCGCTTAGAGGTTGGGGAGTAGCCGCTAATTAAAGTAACGTCCATTTGGGTCAGAATGTCTCTTCCCCACAAAGACACAGGCAGGGCTAATACATAAGGCTGGAAACTGCCTTGGTGTCCTTCTTCATCGGCCCAATGAAGGGCAGCTGCACTGAGCATGGGCGCTGAAATTTGGCCTATTCCTCTAATGGGCTCTTCCGCCCTGCTCGTTGGCCAGGTGGGGGGCCATTCTTGTTGTCTTATGATAGACCGATCGGCCCCTGTATCGAGCAGGCCCAAGAAAGATCTGCCTTGCACCTTAATGGTTAGCATAGGTCGAGACTCCAGGGACATATGGAGTCCCTCAAAAATCGCTCCACTGGATCCGAACCCTTTTTCCCCTCTCTGTCTGATTCTGCTTGGAAAGACTGCATGTAAGCTGGGTAAGAGCAGGAGCTGCGCCAGCTTATCACCTTCTGCAATGACTAAGGTGCCCCGCTGAGATTGAACCATAACTTGGGCACGGCCTGTGAAATCTGAATCTACAAGTCCTGGTATAACTGTTAATCCTTTCAGGGCCGTGGATGCTCTTCCCAATATGAGCCCTACAGTACCAGCCGGTAAGGGCCCCTTGAAGGAGGTCCCTACTAACTGGACACCCATGGAGGGGGTTAGTACGAGTCTGGAGGTGGCACAGAGGTCCAGTCCTGCTGAGCCGGGGGACGCACGAATTTGATCGGATCCTGTGTTGTCGAATGGCATGCAAGGGGCAAAAGTATCAACATCATCAAGAAAACGCTGAAGGGAGCTTTTCCTGACCGAGATACCCCGTTGTTTCAAAAGGTTCTTTAAGGGAGCTAAGAGAGGTGAACTTCCGGACTGCCCCATGATTGCAGTCGGCACTATACTTCAGTCACTCGGAGAGCTCTTCCGAGTCCCCCGGGGTCACCTGAAAACCCACGGGCCCTAACTATCATGTAATAAGACGCACTCACCTTCTCGCGTTGATCAGGCGCGGGAAGTCCGCCGTAAGCTCGACGCGCAGCGCTGCTCTCCTCACAGAGGGACCGTCGAGAGCGAGGCAGGAGGAGGAGCTCCCCGTACGGGCCACCACTTGTCCGGCACTGCCCCGCTCGGTCCCCGGTTCCCGGCCGGCGAGGGGAAACAGGGAAGGAGAGAGAGAGATGCAGACTGCGCGAACTAACCTGGTCATGAATCACGACTCGAACCACACGGCAGTTGTGAAAGCAAGCCCTTTACTACAGCTAGATGAACATTCTGTGTTACTGGTTCCCACACGGGGCACGGCGCCTCGTGGGAGAGCAGCCTCGATGTGGCCGTCAGGCACGGCTCCTTGTGGGCTGTCTCACCCTACCCCGTCCGGGTAAGACCTTTTATACACAATTAACAACCAATAAGCTTCTAGGCTAGTATCGCGTATACAGGATTTCGATTGGTAGGAGCGGGTGGCGGATACATGCGTCACTATGCGGAAACAGGATGCAGGCGCCATCTTGGCTCACTCGATGGGCGGGGGTAACTCTAGAGCAGGCTGCAGCGCATACGCTAGGCCCGATTCGGGAGGCGGCTTTCCACAGGTTTTCCAGAGAAATAGCATCAGCATAACATATGTGTTTATGTTTCTGTATGTATGCATAAGTGTGTGTGTGTGTGTGTGTGTGTGTGTCTGTGTATCTTGTTGGTCTGTGTCTTATATATGAGAGATTATAAGAAATTGGCTAATGCAACCATGGAGGCTGGCAAGTCTGAACTCTGTGGGCGAAGTCACAAGCTGGAACTCCAATAAATGTGATACTTAAGTCTTTAATCCAGATTCTCCAGAGGAGCTGTCTGGCTGAAAATTCCAGCATGAGTCAATGCTTAGTTGAATCAAAATTTCTCTTCCGAACTCTGAAATCTTGAGTTCTGGCTGTTAAGACCTCCAACTGACTGGATGAGGAGACCTCCCACATTGCTGACGACAAGCTCCTTTATTAATCATGATGCAGTTGACTGATTAGAGATGCAAATTCCATCTTGCAAAATCCTCACATTAATACACAGGCCAGGGCTTGACCACACAACTGGACACCATAACAAGTTGATGTGAAATTAACCATAACACATGTGTAACTAAAACAGGAATTAGGGGGTCAAACTGCACATGCATACCCAGTTTTGCTGGATATTATTACATTGCTCTCAAGCCAAGATTATTTGGATTTTTACTCTCACAAGTAATGAATGAAAGTTCCAGTTACAACTTTGCAGCTATTGGTTTTAGAAGATTTTTTACTTTTACTAGTATATTTGAAGGCAAAATAGTTCATTTTTTATTTTAACTGTGATTCCATAATTACTACTAAAGTTTAGTACCTTTTCGTATACCTAGAGACATCTGCCTGTATACTTTTTCCCCCTTGTAAATTGCTGCTGTTTGTCTTTTGTTTATTAAGTTGTAGAGGTTCTTTATAAATTCTAGATAAAAAATACTTTGGTTGCAAGCTGTAGGAGACATAACAGTCCTACCCACATGTGCTCTCATTAACCTCTGCACACTGAAGTCTGTTTCCAGTGAATGTTCTACCCCCACATGGGGTAGAACAGGGGATTTAAGTGCCAGAGACTAAAATCCCCAGAAGCTGCTTTTAACCAAATGAGGATGCTTATTTGGTGACTAAATTTCCCCACATTCCTGTCCCTTAATTGTGATAACTGAGTCCTGTTTTCACTGTCTCACACTAGTCTCCAACAGATTATATTCCAGTAGCTCACTGGCTGATTTTACATCCTTTATTGGCTTTGTTTCCCCCACCCACCCCCCACCTCCATTTTTCATGCCCCAATTACTTCTCCTGGAGTCTCCTTGGATCACTTCCCAAATAAATTTGAGTAATTCATACTAAAATCTTTATTACAGGCTTTGTTGGTAACTAATTTGAATATATACAGTAAAAAAGGAATAAAAAATAATCTTCCAGTCTATGTCTTGGATTTTTATTTTTTCTTTTTGATAACTTTTGTTATAAAAAAATCAATGTTATTACTGGCTAAATTTATTAATCTTCTCCTTCCTGATGTGTCCTTTTCTACTTAATCCTTTTTTGAAAACTCCTTCATGTATTCTATATGTTCTTCTGAAATTTTTATGCAGTTTAAAAATATATGTTTAATACACCTGGAATTTATTCTTCTTTGTGGTATGAGGTAAGGATTTAATTTATTTTTCCCATAAATGGATAACCTGTCAACCCAGTGTCATTTATTGACTAACCTTCCTTTCTTCGCTTATTATAAGTAACTATCTTTTTGTGAAGTTTCCATAGGTGAATCAGTCTGTTTAATGGTTCTATTCCACTGAGATATTTTTCCCATTCTTGGGCTAAAATCACACTCTCTTTATTATTTTTGCAGCTTTGTAATAAAGTGTCATCTGATTGAGCAATTCCCATCCTATTTTAATGATTTTTTTTCATTTCAAGATATATAATTTGTTCTTCTGCATATTCATCTGTTTGTTTTATTTCTGTCTCTCCTTCATAAATGATTGCCTTTTTAAAGAAAGCTCGTTGTCCACTCATATATTTGAACATATTAAGTATAATTATTTAAATTATGTCATTTGAAGAGAATTTGTAATCTAATTGCTGGTTTTCATTTCTGTACCTGAATATATACTCTTAGGTTTTCAGTTATATACTTTATTTATCATTACCCATGCTTAGAACAGAGACTGTGAACTGCTTTTATTATCTTCTTCCCTTTTGCAAAACAAAATAAATATAACTTCAAATTCTACATGATCTTCCAAAAAGTGGTTCTTCTGCATTAGCTAGAACAAAAAAAACAAAATAATCCTGCCTCCACCTTCTTGGCTTTCCAAATTAAAGGGATGTCTTTTTCAGGTTCCAATTTTATTGGAGGATCTGTCCAATATTATAATCTTTGCCAAGAATATAAGTAAAATGGACTTCTCCTAACCACATCAATGATATCTCACATTACTTCAAGGATATTTTAAAGCGTTTAACAATAAAAGTAGCAATAACTTAATTACATGAAAATATAAATATGCTCCATGTCACACATTTATTTATTTATATTCTACTTTATAATCAAAATGCAGTTCTCTTCTTTTAAAGGCAAAGAAAAAGAAAGAAATGTGTCTATTGCTCATTTTGATCAATTATTAATATACCACAACTTCAGTATACTACTTACCAAAGCAGAAGGCAAATTGCTTTATTTGAGAATAAGTTTTATTTTATCTGGGTTTTTATTCTGGACTCATTGCTATTCAAGGTGTGGAAGTACCAGAGATAAACTGTACTTTATTATCAGAGAACATTTTGATTTTCCTATAAAGCTTAGGTCTATAATTATGAGTATAGTTAAATCTTAACTTCTTTTCTAGTTATATCTGAGTATGTTTAAGGAGATAAAGCCCAGGTCAAGTAGCAATGCCTTCCCCACCCTCAATATTTTGTTAAAATAGAAGTAAGTGTTTTATTCCTTCTATGGCACCTACTACTACTAATCAATAACTGCACGAGGCCATAAGAAGTAGCCATATGATGTGTTGTTTAAGTGGACTTGCCTTTAAGTTAAATCAACAGTGCCCTACACTGCATAACTTCACAGAGGTCATATAATAAGATCACAAAACTTTTTACATTTTGATTATTTCAATAAGAAATAGATATATATGTTTACAGAGATATAGACAGATAGATGTGCATATTAATATGTATGTTAGACTTTCTATACACTTGGGCATAAAAGTTACTTTAGAATGTCTACACCCACATAGAAAAGGAGAAATGCCTTAATAATGATGAGTCAGAGGTCAGAAGTCTGATCTGTTGCAAACTCTCTCTACAAATATTGAGTGCATTTGCCTAATGACTAAGTTGTCCATTATGAATTTCATTTTTTTTCCTAATAGTTCTCAAAATGATAAAGTGTCAGTTTTGTTTACAGCATACACTTAATTTCATTATCTTTGACAAATGGACTCTTCAGGTGATTAACATTTGCGAGTCTCGGTATCTCTTTACTCATTTATATCTTTTTAAAGATTAACTGCCTTTTTAAAGCTTAGTAATGTATAGAGACATAAATTTTCCTAAAGGGCACACACAACTCATTCACACTGACTAGTAAGAGTGTAGACTTACCTTGTGTTACTTCACAAATTTTCTTCTCTAAAATCCTGGGAAATTTTATTTTCGAGTTGAAGAAATTTTCTCTGTTTTCATATAGTTCTTAGATTAGCAAGATTACAAAACAAAACAAAACAAAAAAATGGGGGTGAAAAGAAGTGCATCTTCAAAACCCCATTCTCTCAGATACTATGAAGTCATGTTTACATCTCTCTTTGCCATATCCATGGTGCTCAATGCTGGATTAATTGCAGTATCTTGGCTGGCAATCAAGGGATCTGAAAGAGGTAAGTCACATGGAGTTGGCTTCTGAAGGCAATCACATACGAACATGGTAAGTCGAACTTGTTAAAAGGCTGTTGACTAAAAAGTTGGTAAGTATGCAAAATTAAAGAAAAATTAAATTATTGTTTATTTCTATAGAATGCCTTCATTCATTTAGTAAGCCAATAATGTTAATTGTAACAATTTAAAGGAATTTGGATATAAATGCAGACCTATAAAGATTTTAAGCTGAGTGGCAACTTGTGATAAACACACAGAAAAACAATGAAGAAAAGATACTATTACTTACAGTTAATTCAATCTGTGCTAACAACTGTTCAAAGTCTTTCAAATTTATTATCTTGTTTTAACAAACATGAATTAGTTGCTATTATTATCCTCATTCTACAGGTGAGCAATCTGAGACACAGAAAATGTAAGTAAATTGCTTAAGTTTTCATTATTGGTAGTTAGCAGAGGTAAGATCACAAACTAGAAATTCAACTCTAGAACTTGTGCTTTCAAACACCATTTATTCATTTTGACAAATTTAAAATTGTGGAAGCATAGCAATAACCTGAGTATTGAGTTTATCTTTGTGGGAATATTTTTACATATTTAAATGAAAATATGCAACATCAATTATGCAATGAAAACTGTTGAAATTAAACTAACTTATCATTTGAAATATTATTTCTAATGTTCCTTCTGGACTAGAAAGTTTGGAGTCAATGTCTGACAGATAGATCTTGTGTTGTGGAGCCAGACAATCTTATGTCTCAATTCCAGATCTGTCACTGTGAACTTTTCCACCTTGGAAAATTTTCTTAGACACTATAAGGCTCAGTTTTCACATTCAGGAAAAGAAGAAATAATGTCTTCTTTCACTGGGTCATTGTGCAAATTATATATCATTATTATTATGTTACTAATGACTTAATCATTGTATGAGTTTTAGTTGAAGTGACTTCATTTTAAATATAAATATGTATGAAAAAAATATTCTGATAAAGGCATTATGCAGGCCTTGACACATTTTATTACTCCTGTTTATACACCATTTGTAAGACATTTTCTTAAGTATTTTTATATTGAGGTAACACATTATGTCCATTGTTCTCAATAATTTCTCCAGTGACAGTCACCATCTAATGGTAAAAAGTCATACATGCCAATTTTATAATTATTAGAATGAAAAAAGTAGCATCTAAGCTGTGTTTCAAAGTAATACACACAACCAAAATCTGCTAGGTACCCACATGTAGAAAACCAGCAGTGTCCCTGGATGCTAGGTGTTCAAAAAGAACCTGAAAGCAACTATAAAGCTTTTAATGGTCCATTTCTCACCATGTTTCTTTGAATCAGCCCCATAATTGGGGTAGGTTGACCAGTCCCTGTATCTTTTCCAACAGGCATTTCAATAATAAAATAAAAATCTTAAAAGCTTGGAGTGTGGATTAGACTTCAAGGGAAAGAAAAAGACATTAATAACATAGAAAATAAGTTTATTAATCTTTTAAAACAACCAGATAGCAAAAAAAAGAAAAGCAGCTGATTTTGAAACAGAAAACTGCAAAGTAAAAGCAAAAACTACAGGAACAAGGCATCAAAAAGAACTTTACTTCTGTGTCTTAACTGAAATGTACTTATTTTTTCTTCTATTTATAACTCACATTTCTAATGTTTTATTTTTTATTAATTCATCTAGATGCAGTATTTGGAAAAAGTCATGAAAGCAGAGGGACATTTAAAATAACATCTGGGGCTACCTATAATCCTAATTTGCAAGACATACACTCAGTGGATTTCAAAGTTCTTGCTTTTGACCTCCAGCAAATGGTAGGGGACTGTCTCTGGTTGGCTGTTTTAAAATTTCATAACATTACTTTCACTAACTACTTGTAAAATATACATAAGATCCCATTTTACCATTTACAACCAATAAATGACAGTAATGTGCCCCAAATGCTTCAAAGTACGAGCCCCATCACTGCAGAGAAGAAAATTGCTGCAATCCAGTTTAAGCAGAATATAAAAATTACTTTGTATAATTTTTTGAACAAAAGTTTAACTCCTAAACTTGAAATGCTTTTTTAACCTTTTTTTAGATAGATGAGATCTTTCAATCAAGTAATCTTAAGAATGAATATAAAACCTCTAGAGTTTTACAATTCAAGTGAGTATAGCTCAAAATTTTCTACCGATAGAAAATACAGAATTATAAACTGTTGGTATTTTTGGTAATGTTTGTAAAATAGTATCACTATCTTTAAGAAAAAGTGAACAATTATACATTTTAGCATCTTTGTGAAGACTTAGAAAAGTGGCACAGCATAAACTTTCATAAATAGTAACAAATAATAATAACTCTTGATAATTGATCTTATGTTAGCATATTTCTTTCTCCTAAAAGGAAAATCTTGCAGCAGGGACTGAGGTTGAATGCAGATATAGTGTTTGATTTGCTATTAAAATGTGGAAGAAGTTTGTTTGTTATTAATAAAATAATGTGATTTCACTGAACTTTGTTGACACTGTAAATCATAAGATGGAGGGCATAAAACCATGTCTGGAGCAAAATAGGTGCTCAATAAATGAATAAATCTTAGATTAAGAAGATAATGATAACATCCTACTATGGATACCTGAATCAAGAGTTTTCTAAGCTGTGAACTACCAAAAGGTTTTTGGAATAAAGATATGGATCAGCTGGAAAGTAAAGAAAGAAAATTATTATGCCATTTAGAAATTACACAATTAAGTTAAAGGCAAAAAGGGCAAGAAGAGAGAGTTCCATTTAAAAAATAGAAAAAAATAAGAAATGGATCAAAACCTGGTATATCTGAAAAAGAGAAGGGAGTAAAGCCTTCCAATGTTTCCGAATAAGAAAACAGATAGAAAGATGATATCCCAGAAGCTTAAGGGAAATGCAGATCCCATGACACAAGCTAGCAAAGTGAAGGAAATTCACTGTGTAAAGATTGATTTCAGGCCAAGCATTTTGTGATTTAAATAAAAAATATTATCTAATTTTTCGCAAACTGACTCTGGAGAAGATGTAATTATTCCCATTTATAAATATAATGCAAGGCTTGGAGATATTAAGACACTTGTCCCAAGTCACACAGCTAATAAGTACTGGGGAAGACATTTGTATTAGTGTACTCCAGAGACACAGAATGAGCATGACACATGCGTGTGTATGTGTGTGTATATCTCTCATACATTTAAATATGATAAGAGATTTATTATAAGGGATTAGCTCACATGACCATGAGGTCTGGCATGTCTGAACTCTGTTACATGGGCCGCAAGTTGGAAACTCGGATAAATGTGAGACCAAAGTCCTTAGTCTGAATTCCTCAGGGAAAGCTGGCTGGCTGGAAGTTGCAGCTAGAGCCGTTGGTGAAGCTGAGTCTTGAATTCCTTTTCTGACCTCTAAAACCCTGATTTTTGACTTGAAAGACCTCTAACTGATTCGATGAGGAGACTCCCCACATTGCTGAGAGCAAGCTCCTTTGTTGATCATAGATACAATCAACTGATTATAGATGCAAATCCCATCTCGAAATACCCTGACATAGTAAGCAGACCTGCCCTTTACCATACAACTAGATACCAAAACCTAGTTAAGTTGACACATGAAATTAACCATTTCAGCATTTGAACCTGGTTTTGTTTTTCTTCTGATTCAGTGTATGCCCTTTTTCCAGGATTTTAGAGTAGCTAAATTCAAAGAGAACAACAATTTGCCATAGACAGTGTGGGTGTATTTTACACTAAGAGAGATGGGTGGATGGGAGATGCAGTGGAGAAAGAAACTTTTCTCATTTCACGGAAATAAAATGGGAGACAATTAGCCTGGGAGAGTAGTGAAACCAAACAATGAAAGACAAGGTAAGCATGGGGTAGCCTCACTTACACTACTTAAACACCTAAGCTGGAGTGACAGCAATATTCCTCAATCACAAAAATGCCTCTTTCCTTTTCCTTTACCATGAGAGGAAAATAAGTGTTAGTTTTTTGGGCTGATGGTACCCTACAGTTGAAGACAGCTATCACAATCAAGAGAAGATGGACAATGAGAAAATCCCAAGCCCGGGGCTTAAAATGAAAGCACAATGTGGCAGCTCCAGAGCAGACAGCAATGGTCTCTTATATGTTGCCATAAGTTGCAGCCTATAAATTTTGGATATTCATTAATTTTACTCTCATTTACTTATTGATTGTATTTGAAGGCCTTAAAAATAACATATTTGTTCTTTGCTCTCACACAGCTTACCGTCTTGTGGAAATTATTAGAATTTTCTTGTCTTCATTTTGCATTGATGTTTAAGGCTTATGTATTCAATTAGATGAATATTCAGACATCATGAGAAGCTCAGTAATTCACATATTTATTTTATTTTGCCCATTTGCTTTTAAAAAGCATTCTGGATTAGTTTTGAAACAGTTAAGCTTTCTTCACCCTATTGTGAAAAGAAAATGAAGGAATATATGTACTAATAGTTTTCCTGGTATGCCAAGTAGTTTAATACCATTAGAAAAATGAAGTCTCAGTACTAAGGAGAGTAACACCAAGTACTTTTCAATTTGATCTTCTTGATTACTTCTATACGTTTCTGTGTATTACCTTATCTAATTCTCACTAGAGATTTATGGGTTTTTAAAATTATCAGCCTGTGGTTCAGAGAAGTTAAGTAACTTTTCTAATGTCATGTTACTAATAACAATGTCTGTCTAAAAGGCCATGATATTTCCACTGCTAATTTTCCTATAAACTAAGGTCAGGGAGTGGAGCAATGAAGGTTGAGCTTAAAAAGTCGCAGCTTCAGGAATTAGTATTTGGTATGTATCCCAATTATCACCCTCTCCTTTCTGGCTCTTTGTGTTCTTTTCCTAACCTGCTTGAAGGCTCTTCAAATGTAATCCCCATTATTTCATCTTTACCATTCTTTGTTCTCCATCCTCATTTCTAACCTTGTATAGAATTAAACATTTTAAGGGAAAACTTTCAGGAAAATCTATACTCAAAGTAAGGTGTAAAGCACCTTATTTTATAATCTCTTTTTTTTTGCAAAATTTCCCTTTTTCAACCATTGCACGTATATTATTCTTCTATCATCAGTGGTATCTGCTGGGATTAGCATATAGGAAATATTCAATAAATAGGAGTGGAATGAAAATGAATTGAAAAGTAAACTTGTAAGAATCCATGGCTAGTTTTGAAGGTGTGATGGTCTATTTAGCAGTATGTGAGGGTTTTTTCAAGCATTAAGATTGTAATACTGTTTGATTTTGGTATGAAGTGATTTTTTTTTTTTTCCACAAAGCACTCATTATTGTTTTAGCAAAAGCTAGAGGCAAGTCAGAAAATGAGGTACAGGGTCTAGGGTGGCTTTGTACAGTTGATATGGTTTATAGACACACCAAAAATGTGGAAAGTATTTGTAGATGTGCATGTGGTTATAAGAATCATAGACAAAGATTTAATTGCCTCTGTTTTCTTAGATTAAAAATTATGAGTATTTATATTTTCCTTTTGCCTTGTGAAAATGACATTTTGTTCTCGTTTGTTCTTTCTGAGGCTTTTTAAAAAATCAGCTCTTTGAATATGATGCAATAGAAACTAAGTTACATTGTAGTTTCTATAATATCCAGAAAGCAACCTATCTCTTATCTCCCAAAAATGATCTTCAACTTAGGCTATATATTCCTAAATTTCTGTAAAACATACAGCATGCTTTGAAATGGAACACAGAATGCAAAATTAAAACCACCTTATAATGGAATAAAACTGAGGACAAAAAAATAAAAGATTTTTCAGTACTTTGCACAAGTAGAGAAAGAACCATCAGAAAGGTAAGAGTAATAATAAGTTCTCAAAAAAAAAAAAATAGGCAAAACTTATATTAAAATGGCTCTGGAAAACTGAAGCAAATATTTTTGTCCTTTCAATATACTGATAAATGTTTGCTTAGTCATCCATTCATTCTCTCACTTACTTATTCAATAGATATAAATAGGGCTGACTTGGAAGCGGGCAATTAACTAGGTTCTGAGGATGCAGATATTAAAGAGAGTCACTGTTATCAAGGAGATCATTCAACTACCATCATTAAGCTACTTGCTCTTGTGTTAAGACTGTTGATGTACTTAAGATTGTTTTTTTGATAGGCTATTAGGTTTTAAATTGCCTACCTACAAAGTGTACTTTAGCGTTAAGTGACTAACATATAAGTCATTAATAATGTTACTCTATCATGAAACCTGTGAGTGAAGGTCTAAATTCCTTGCTATTTGAAACTTAAAATCTTGTTGGCAAGATATGACAAAGAGCCAAGAAATGCTAACTAGGCAGTACAGGACAAGTTGAACATAAATTTGCATAATGAGTACAGGGCTGGGGGGGGATGTTTTAAAATCTTGGAACAACTTATTTGGAAGAGACTTTAATAATGATGTAATCTAGCATTTGTTTGGATAATTTTGGCTGTATGTTTGCAACTTCAGAAGCAAGTTGGTTTTAGTCTAAAGAGAAACAAATAAATATTTACACTGTTTAAAATGCATCTTCTCATGTAAGTTTATATGATGAAAATAATAAATCTATTTTCAACATCTCTGTGGTTATCCTGCAAACTGTATTGAGTAAGCCATGTTATCTCTGTGTTTTGTGCATTGCTGTATAACTGTGGTTGCTAGAAAATGCTTCCTTATTCTCAATCAAGTCTTCATTTCTTTGGCTCTCACCCACTGATCCTAGTTTTAGATATTAACTTTTTGAAGAATAAGTGTATCTCCATCTTCACACTTCAGATTAGTGTGAATATCCTAAATGCAGATGTTCCCGAGATTGTCTCTGAGTGTCTCTCTGGCTCACATTTACTATCTTTCGTCCTTCCATTTCTCCTCCCCAATTGCTTCTGCACCAGTCCTACCACGTTGCCTGAACACCCTCAAATGCTTCCTGCTTTCTCTCTTTTGTGTATTTGTTCATTGCCTGGACTTCCATCTCTCCCTTTATTACACAATGAATCCATCCTTACACTCTCTTAAGATCCAGCCCATGTCACCTCCTCTGGGGAGACTGCACTGACACTCCAGTCTGAATTAGTCACTTCTCCCCTCTAATAACTTAGCACCTTGTACATACACAAATAGTATCCATCCGTACAATGTAGAGCAATTCCATTTTGTCTGTCCCCTAACTGGACTGTGAGCTTCCTAAGGGCAGAGAATGTGACCTTGATATCTGTATATTGAGTTTTAAGACAAGGCCTGGCTCAGAGCTTGTACTCTATAAAGGCCTAGCAAATGATTTAACCATTTATCTAACATCCATTATTGATATACTGAGTGTTATGTTAGGTGTTAGCATGTTTTCCTTTAATTCTCCTCATACAGATATAATAGTAAATATATTCTCACTATGACTTTAACTTTCTGTTAGAATAGATGATTCTAAAATAATTCTTTGGATGCAGGGGAGTGTTCGTATATTAAAGAGCTCCTGGAAGGGTGGGACATGGAAGGTCTTGTGATAGATGTGGAACGTAATCTCAGATGCATGGGTAGGCACTACCTGAGTAAAGAAAAGGGAAGATACTTCAGGTGAAGAGAGAAGAATTAGCTGAATACATTGATGATATGATCTAGCTGGAGTTGAGGGCTCTCTAAAAAGATTTCAAGAAGTCAGGATGCTGCTGAACGTAATGCTGGGAGCTTGGCATTTAACCTGCATCAAACAGGACCGTAGGGGAGTGTTGTCATTGGAATAGCACAATGAACCTGACTGTAAAGAAAGGTTACTCTAATGTCTTAGATCAGGAACAACTGAATCAGGGAATCTGGGAAGAAGGAGTCTTGGCATATGATCTTCACAGTAGTCCTGACATTTGTAAAAGAATTCCTCGCTCCTAGTGAGGAAATAGAGATAGGAGGGTCAAGTCAAAGGCAAAGTGATCATGCTTGGAAAAATAGTGACTGATGGTCAAATGGGCAGAAGGAAAGGCAGGGCCTTGCCATTTCCTAATGGAAGAAAACCAACCCTGTACATTGAAGTAACGGTGAAAACGAAAAAGAAAGATTTAATTATACAAAAAAAAAGATTGAGTTTAAAAATCTAAGTTATTTCTTTCATTCATTTTCTTTCATCTATTATCTGTCAATCTGCACTCTTTATCTCATCACATGTTCTTGACACATTAATCCCAGTAGCTTGTCCTATACCTGTCTACACTCTTCATTTCTACCTTTGATCCAGAAGCATCTACCCTGTCTTCCAGGGTTTAGTATCTCTGATGGTTTATTTCATTGACCCAATAAACTAGATGGAGGCATGTGGATTCTCCTGGAAGGTTTTTTGCTTTTTGTATTTTTGTCTTTATCTAAATATTTCTTCAATATTTATTCAGTGAGGGAAAATCATGCAGGCAAGTATTTTAGTGTTTTGTTTTTGTTTTTTTGTTTTGTTTTGTTTTGTTTTTCCACTTAAGCTATCTATCTACTTTGGAGTAGGTGGAACCAGTATCTTTGTCCAGCTTTGTAGTGGGTTGAGTGTGGAAATCTGCATTCAACCTTCAATTTCAATTTATTTCTGAAAGTTTTGCCCAGATACCTGCCTCTCCTTAGTTGGGGCTGGGCTCTGCCCAGTGTAATAGATACAAAGCACAGTCTGGTTATAGGACTTATCATGATAGTTTTGCTACAGAGACCGTTTGTGCTCATGTATTTACAAAATACTGGATCTCTTTATTTTTACTAGATTGGGAAAAATTGGTGAGTTCAAGACTTTTATTATACAGACCAAGTTGGCAGCATTTTGTTGATATTTAACAAAAAATCCTTTATTCTTCCAGATGGTAAAATCATAATACAGGCATACCTCATTTTATTGCTCTTTGGTTTGTTCTGCTTGCAGATATTGCATGCTTTTCAAATGAGAGTTTGTGGCAACCCTGCATTGAGGAAGTCTATTGACACCATTTTAGCATGTGCACACTTTGTGTCTGTGTGTCACATTTTTTTGTAATTGTCACAATAATTCAAGCTTTTTTCACTATTATTATATCTATTGTGGTGATCTATGATCAGAGATCTTTGATGTTGATATTGTAATCGTTCTGAGGTACCATGAACCATGACCATATAAGACAGTGAACGTAATCAATAAATGTTGTTTGTTTTCTGATGGCTCCATTGACTGGCCATTCTCCCATCTCTCTCCCTCTCCTTGGATCTCCCTATTCCCTGAGACACAACAATATTGAAATTAGGCCAATTAATAATTCTACAATGACCTCAAAGTGTTCAAGTGAAAAGAAGAGTCACATGTCTGTCACTTTAAATCAAAAGCTAGAAATGATTAAGCTCAGGGAGGAAGGCTTGTCAAAAGTAAGATAGGCCAAAGGCTAGGATTCTTGACTTGTGAATGCAAGTTGTGAATACAAAGGAAAAGTTCTGGAAGGAAATTAAAAGTGCCACTCTAGTGAATACATGAAGGATAAGAAAGCAAAACAGCTCTATTGCTGATTTGGAGAAAGTTTTAGTAATCTGTATAGAAGACCAAACCAGCCATAGCATTCCCTTAAGCCAAAACCTAATGCAGAACAATGTCATAATGCTATTCAATTCTATGGCTGCTAAGAGATGTGAGGATGCACAGAAGTAAAGTCTGAAACTTGCGGACATTGGTTAATGAGGTTTAAGGAAGGAAGCTGTTCTCCATAACATCAAAGTGCAAGACGAAACATCAAATGCTGGTGTAGAAGGCATAGCAAGTTATCCAGAAGATCTAGGTAAGATAATTGATGAAGGTGGCTACACTAAACAGATTTTTAATGTAGATGAAACAGCCTTCTATTGAAAGTAGATGCCATGTAGGACTTTCATAACTAGAAATCAGTCAATGCCTGGTTTCAAAGCTTCAAAGGACAGGCTGACTGCTTTGTTAGGAGCTATTGCAGCTGGTGACTTGAAGTTGAACCCAGTGCTCACTTACCATTCTGAAAATGGTAAAATTAGCCCTTAAAAATTATGCTAAATATGCCCTGCCTGTGCTCAACAAAGTCTGGATGACAGCACATCTGTTCACAACACAGTTTACTATTTTAAGCCCAAGGTTAAGAACTGCTGCTCGGAAAAAAACTTTCCTTTCAAAATATTACTGCTCATTGACAAAGCATTTGGTCACCCAAGAGCTCTGATGGAGATGTATAATGAGATTAATGTAGTTTTCATGCCTGATAACACAATATCCATTCTGGAGTCCATGGATCAAGGAGTCATTTTCACTTTCAAATCTTATGATTTAAGAAATAAATTTTGTAAGGCTATAGCCACCATAGATAGTGATTCCTCTGATGGATCTGTGCAACATCAATTAAAAATCTCTGGAAAGGATTCATTATTCTAGAAACCTTTAAGAACATTTGTGATTCATGGGAGGAGATCAAAATATCAGCATTAGCAGGAGTTTGGAAGAAGTTGATTCCAACCCTCATGGATGGATGTGGTGGAAATAGCAAGAGAACTAGAATTACAGGACTAAAGATGTGACTGAATTGCTGTAATCTCATGATAAAACTTAATGGATGAGGAGATGCTTCTTATGGGTGAGCAAAGAAAGTGGTAAAACTTAATGGATGAGGAGATCCTTCTTAAGGGTGAGCAAAGAAAGTGGTTTCTTGAGATAGAATCTGCTTACTCCTGGTGAAGATGCTG
Source organism: Choloepus didactylus (assembly GCF_015220235.1). Taxonomy (NCBI): domain Eukaryota; kingdom Metazoa; phylum Chordata; class Mammalia; order Pilosa; family Megalonychidae; genus Choloepus; species Choloepus didactylus. Next base: position 33,556,285 of record NC_051307.1, read on the forward strand.
TGAACATTGTTGAAATGACAACAAAGGATTTAGAAGATTACATAAAATTATTTAATAAAGCAGTGGCAGGGTTTGAGAGAATTGGCTCTGATTTTGAAATAAGTTCTACTGTGGGAAAAATGCTATCAAGCAGCATTGCATATTCCAGAGAGATCTTCTGCTAAAAGAAGTGTCAGTAGTTGCACAAACTTCATTGTCTTATTTGACAAAATTGCCATAGCTACCCCCAACCTTCAGCAACCACCACTCTGATCAGTCAGCAGTCATTAGCATCAAGACAAGACCCTCCACCAACAAAAAGATTATGGTTCAGTGAAGACTCAGAGAATGGTTAGCATTTTTTACCAATAAAGTATTTCTTAATTAGGGTATGTACATTGATTTTTAGACTTAATTTGATTAGACACTTAATAGACTACAGTATAGGATCAGCATAACTTTTATACATACTGGGAAACCAAAAATTTGTGTGACTCACTTTATTGCAATATTCACTTTGCTGTGGTGGTCTGGAACTGAACTGGCAATATCTCCAAGGTATGCCTTTATTTACCACAATTTATTTGAACTGAGGAATTATTTCTTTCTCCTACTTCTAGATATCTAGGAGGACAATATAGTGCCTAAACTTTGGTAAATATATTGTAATGTTTCTCAAATAGTTTACTTCATCACTATAGAGATACTTTCCCCTGGTAGTATATGAACTTCTTTTAAATCAGAAGTGAGTTTTGTAAAGAATGCAATGCAAAGGACTTCCATGAAAAACCTCTATAAGATAAATTACAGACCAGTACTTTGGGAAACTGAGAAGACAAGGGTAGGAAAAGGAATTCAGAAGCAGGTAGAGAACAACAAGGAAACATTTAGGTTTACTTTAAATAATTGCATATCAAAAGACATACTCTACCTGTAGAAAAAAACGATACATTCAATTAGCTTTATAAATTCTTTTAATTTTAAAATCCAATTGATATAATTAGGAAACAAATAACTGAATTCTCATCTAACTAACAAAATCCTCACCAAATGTGAAAAATAAATCTAAAATATGGTAAAATACCTAGTTTCTTTTTTGTTATCGATTTTCATTAAACTCATGCCACCTGTTTCTGCATATGATCAAAGTATAGCACTCAGAAAATTAAACTTAGTCACTAATCTATGTCCTCTCACTTTCATAAACTTTATTCAGTGCCATCCCCCACTTCCCTGTTAAATTGTGTGTGTGTGTGCAAACCTGTTTGAACCATTCTCTATCACAGCAAATGACCTGCTCTCTTTTGTGAAAACGATTTCTATTATTCTGCTTTGCGGAAAGTGCTTTGACTCAGAGAGCTTTTAGCAGCTGATTCTTTTAATAAAATGCTGTTTACCTTTGGGGGCAATATTCAATTAATTTTGCCCTTTGAGCACAGATGAGTCACAAAGTTAAGGAATGGAAGACTTTTGTTTATTCAGCAGCCCTAAAGGTTATCAATATCATTAAGGAAAATAAGAGATAAGAAACATTTTGATTTACTGCACACAAGTTCTCTGTACAATGATAGTATTTATCTGCTTTTTAAAAAAAAAATTGAAAAAAGGACTGAGACATTCTGCAGTACTTTGAAATGAAATGATCATTGGTTTTTTTGTTTTTTTTTTTTTCCCCTCCAAAGGAACAATTCTCATTTACCTTAATAAATAAAATCAATCTCAGAGCAGTAATAGAGACCATTACTAAAGTACTGAGATAACAGTTTCAGTTTTCTTACTAAGTGAAACACAATTGTTTATTATAGTTTTCCTGATTTCTATGATCTTCTCTGCTATCTGAACAGCATGGTATAAGAAAATAAATTTTAAAGACTATATCAGTATGTGGATATAAGATGTGTTAACTCCTGTCCTTGCAAAGTATAAATTATTAAATGCAATGTATAATTCACAACAAAAAGAACACATCTTTCATACAAACATGTTTTATGCCTGAGGATAAACTAATACAGTTACTTTCAATTCAGTGAAGCAAAATTCCAGATTTGTGCTTTACCTAACCTCTTCTCCTTCCTAACTCAAATAAGATAAAAGCAAGTGTTCCAGTCAAATGAAACATGTGGAAATGACATAAAACAGAAAACACAGATTTAATCAGAATTAAATCTATCTAGTGTGCAACCAAGGGTAAGGGGAAGATGTAGAATTGAAGACAGGGAAATTGATGGCAATTGTTCATGCTCATCTTACTTTAACTATATTTAATACTGTCCATTTAACTACTTAGAATGGTTAAGGAGACATAACATAAGGGGGAAAAAGGAAGTGAAGAGGTCAAATGCTATCCCTCAGAAAGTGAATGGAATAAAATCTCTCCCTTTTTCCTCCACAAAATCCAACTAGCTATTTTCCCCATCTATTTGGATGTATATCTCTGGCAACAATGTAACCTGATAAAGACTTGGACCTAAATTTATGGTAAATGTGTTGTTTTCTGTTTCTTGTGGATAAACATTTCATAATGTCGTTAGTGATGGATCTGGAGATGAGGAGATGGAAATTATATACAAATGTACCTGGGAGACAGAGTTCCTGGGTTCTGTTCCTATCTCTGACACTGACAAACTGTATAACTTTGGGCAAAATTACCTATGTAACCCTGAACCTCAATCTCTTTATCTCCAAAATGAAAATGTTGGACAACATCAGGTGCAAAAATACAGTAAACTAATTTCCCTGTAGCTTCTGTTTAAGTAAATACAGGATGAAGCTTGGAGTTGTGTGGCACTTAGGGTTTGTTTAGTCTGCAATTAACAGAACACATAATTAAATGTGCCTTAAACTATAAGTGCTTATTATACGGAGGTTCTAGGGGAGGGGAATTTGGTAATATAATCAAGGTTACACCACCAAGGATTACGGTGATTCCTTCTTCCGCAGTCACATGAAGACACAATAGCATTTATCAAGGAAGAGCAGAAGTCCACCATGAGCCTTTTTTTTTTAATTAGAGATAGAATAGTTTTCCAGAAGCTTTCTACCAGTCTTCCCCTCAGACCTCATTGATCATGGTCTGGTCAGATTCCCATGAATAAAACTGTCATTGGCATGACAAGTGCTTGGAGAAATGATAACCTTTCCTGAGACCCCAGGTAGTTGTTCAACAAATTTAGAGCTCAGACAGCAAAGAAAAATTGACAAGTGTGGAAGTGTATACAAAAGAGTATTTATGACAAAATATATCCTTATCAAGGACACCAATCGATTTGGGGAATCCTGAACTAAATAGTTACTAAGGAGCCTTCTAGTTTACAGTACTTGATTGCCATAATTAAAGCAAATGATTAAGAAGTTATGCCTTCTAATATTTTAAACAATTTAATAGTGGTGAAGTGTGAAATTATTATATCAGAATACCTTGTTCATTTCAAAAGACGAAAAATCACCTACATGGAAGGGAATTACTTTTGCTAAACTGTAAACTTCAATAGTGGTACAGACATAGAAGAAATTAAAAGGAATGTACTACTGAGTGGAGATGCTGATCTACTGTGGTCTTTCAGGAACATCCTGATCCTATAAACAGTCATGAAAGAAAATAAATAACATTTATTCTAGGTTCTAGGAGGATAGATAGACAAACAAACAGATAATTCTTTTGGGGTAGATGAAGTCCTTCAAAAAGCTCATTAATTTATACATATCACAAGAATGTGAATATAACTGACTAAATTTTGGAACCAACAAGCATACCATGTAAAACTTGGTTCTCCCTGATTTGCCTTTTAAGGAACCAAGTTTATCGTGAGGACCCCAAGCTTACTGAAAAGTACAGAATAAAGATCAGAGTTAAAGAGTTTGTCTCCAAAGGGCTGTATTCTAAAGGGAGAGCATGAGGCAAATAGAAATGTAGGTAGGAAAGCAAAAATCTCTCAAGTCTCATAGCTGGACTTACAATTACTGTTTGAAGAATGAAGGATTTGTAAATTTTCATGGATAATTTATAAGTAGAGAGAAATCTAATGTAGATTCCCTGGTTTTGGAGAAAATTTTTCTACATAATATATTCATTTTTATGTTTCTTTGAACTGAAAAGTCTCCAAAGGAAAAATATTGCAGCTTACAGAGCAAGGGATTAAATAAAGGGGAAGATGATTAGGGTCATATGGTTGGACTCTGATGGTCTGGCTGGAGATAATGTCAGCAAGACAATCCCCACCTTTTGCCATGAGCCTGTATTTCCCATGAGCTCCCAATAGCTCTAGGTATGCACATCTTCTTTCTATTCCTTGAAATCAGGACATATTTTTATATTTTATATTAAGCAGGATAGAGAAGAATAAAGTAGATGTAGCTTAGTTGCTATAAACTTGCTATCAGGGCTACATACACTATGTAGAAAAATAAATTTAAAAAAAAGGCCATGATACTCTGTGGTTTCATTTAATTTGACACAAGTCACTCTAGGGAACATCCTGGCCTGTTGATTTCTGTGCTAATGTGAAACTCAAAAACTCATATTCTAATGCTGGACCTACTTTGGGTCTTCATGTTCTTGGTAAAGCATTTGGTTTTTCAATTCCTTTTTTCTCACTTGTGAAATAAAGCTAATATTTGGCATTACCTTGCACGTGCGTAAAAGGATTAATAAAGTGATAATTGTAGAAAATTTCAAAAACATCGTACATGAATTGAGCACAAATCAGTTCAAGACGACTGACTTTTTCTTTTTATATCATCTTTTGCTCTGCAGGAATGGCAGCATTATAGTCATATTTGACCTTTTCTTTGCCCAGTGGGTGTCAGAAGAAAATGTTAAAGGAGAACTGATTCAAGGCATTGAAGCAAATAAATCCAGCCATCTGGTCACTTTCCATATTGATTTGAACAGCATCGATATCTCAGGTATCTGTGAACATTATTTGATTTATTTGAATCATTAAGCTATGAAATTAAAATTCTAGCTATATACCAGGGAAGCAGTGGGACCATCCTTGGCTTTAGGAACATGTCTTATTGCCTGAGGCAGCACATTTACACAAGAAGAGTGAAATACAGAGAAATCACTTTTAAAGAAAAAAAATCAGTGAGAAAAAGTTTATGAAATATGAATATCAAAAAGATTCTAAAGATGTTGTCATGCACTGAACAGGCACACCCTAACTTTTCAGGAACTCTCAATCAAAAAGTGATGCTCATTATTTTCTGATATCGTCTTAGACAACATTAGATGACAAAATCAAATGAGAAGGTCTAGGCTCTAATTGGGAATCTAGAAGGAGGAGGAGGAGTTAACAATGAGTTTGATTCATCCTGATTACTTATTTATAAAATATAAAGTTTTATTTTTAAAGTGATAAATTTTAAGGTAAAAATAAACCAAGGAAAAGAGATATAGGATATTAAAATATAAAAATAGGACAGTATGTCTGCCAGTGCTTAGATTATTCTTAATTTTCCATTCTGGTTATCCTCCATTCAATTCAATTCAACAAATATTTACACAGCATGCTTTATTTGGTTGACAATAATAGTATCCTGTCAAGCTCATCCAGTTCCACAATCCCTTATCCATAAAATTTGGGTTAGGTATGTTTTAGAATTCATGATTTTGGGATATTTTAAAACTAATCAAATATTAAAATTTCTCATGGGAAATATATAAATATCCACCCCAAATGGAATAAGGACAAACATTGAATAACGTAATGCCAGTTCAGATAAAGTTTTCCTACAGAATGAAATCAGGTCAGTGCAAATTTGTCTCTAAATCAGTCATAAAAACATGCAGGGGTCTGATTTGTTAAGTTTTCTTTTGATTTTTGATGTTGAAATAATAGATATGAAATCCCGGAACTGTAGTTGCTTTTCTTTGCAGTTTTGGTTCATCAAGCACAGTCTCTCCTTTTTTAAGTCTCCTGCCTTATCTTGTCGCTTCTGCTCAGTGAAAAGATAACTACGGTTCTTAGTGCATCTTCCTCTAATGGTTTGGGACCCCTCTGGTACAGCTGCTGGAGCAGTGACTGTCTATTTTGGATCTGTGATTCAGATGACTGAAAATGACCAGACCCATTAGTAATCTCTGTTTTTTGCATAGCTTCTTTCTTCTAGAATGATAATCTTTTTCAAAGAAAGATTATCATATTTCTACTGAAAATAACTTGGTTCTTTACTTGATTATGCACTCTTTCCATGAATAGAAGCCCCACATTTCAGTAATAAGGTTACTAGATTTGGATTCTAACAGTTCATGGAGTCAATTTCCTGAACTTAGATCTGTTTACAGAGAAAAATCATTTTTTATGAATGTTACAAACATGATTGAATATAGCAGATAGCTTTAGATCATTCTAAAGAGTAGTTCCCTCAAATTGTCTGAAAAATTGTTCATATAATTGCACTATTTCTCAATTTCTCAGAATTTAAAATTAACATTGCATGGACACAATAGAAGCAATCAACAGAGATCAGAGGAAGCATATTTCATAAATTTTAAGTGTTTTAGTGATTTTTGTTATATTTATTACATAATATGACTGGGGGGAGAGAGGATTGTGGTTTTATGCACATATATATCCAACAAAACCACACCCCTAGAATCAGAACTACAAATGCAATAAACTATATGAGAGCATGAACTCATAGGATTCTCAACTGGTTGGAGTTACATTTAACCTTTTGAAATGCATTAAAATGCATTAAAGATTGTGCAAAGCTAAGTGTAGGTATTTAAGTTTAATATTCATTTGTATCATGTGAATTTTCAAATTGATTACAATGAAATGAATAATTCATTACAATAAAACATAATTTCAAAATTAATTTTAAAATCAGTTAAGAATTTCATATGTTGTATTTTTATATAGTACACTGCCAAATCAAACATAACAATTAAAATGTTATCTTCTTCATGAAAAAAACTGAATCAATCTCATATACCTCATTTTGTTATCTTCTTTTTTAATAGGCACCATGTCATAGGAGACTCCATAAGAATGGGGGCAAAAACGAGGAAATACTGTCATAAAGAAACTAGTTACTAGATTAGAACATGCCTTAGCCCACTTAACAAAAATACAGTTTTGAATAAAAACAAAGCTCATTAAAGCAGAGTTTTCAAGAGAAATATTTGGGTTTCCTTTTCATCTCGCGTAGTTGAACTACCATAATTTTAAAACTATTAAACATGTTAAAAGTGTGAGTAAATAGCCAGTTTTTGTTTTATGTGAAAATCACTTTATACTTACACAGTACATAGTCCCAGTAGGTATTATTACATGCCAAGATTATTTTGCAATTGACTACTTCCATATATTTCAGTGCACAAAATCCTTGGTTCTAGGTGTGCCAAGATCTGGTGTGTAGTGCTAAAATTATTGGGTTAATTATAAATTGTTCCATATGAACTGTGATGATAGATATTTTTCATAGTTGTTACAAAATACGGCAACCTTGTTGCATAAATAAATTGTACAAAGAGAATGTGCAGACTGAAAAGTTATTCAGTGTACCAAAGTCAAGTAATTAATAGGACAACTTAGCAAGAGAGAGGTAAAAACAGAAATTCCAAATTTCATATGCCTTTTGAATAACTATTTAACTGTACTCATTGTTTTGTAATATAGTCATTTAATAAGCCCTATCTTAAAGACAACTTTAATTTATTCCAGCATCTTTGGGGAATTCCTCTACAGTCAGCCCTCCGACAACTTCAGGTCAGTACTTCTCATAGAAATTTTTTAATGTGATTTATTGATCATTAAAATTTATGATGTTAGGAAATTGCTTTCTGAGATATTTAATCTTCATATTAAAATGTAAGAAGCATACATTTGGTTAATGCTAACATAGTTCATAATAGTACACTGTTCGCAATGCCTAATTACAAATGACAAAGATATGCATTTCCAATTTAAATTTCAATATTCCTTCCATACTTTAGACTTTAATTTGTATGCATATATATGTACGTGTGTATTCTAGCATTCTCTTTACCCCACCTTTTTAACCACACTGGTCACTGCCAATCATAAAATTCAGAACTTAACTTTGTCTTATCAAAACCACACCGTCACAGAAAAAAAATGCCTTGGGAAATTGCCAATAATTTTTAGAATTAACTTGAATTATTTTAAAATGAAAATTATCTTGTTGTATAGAAAGCATTAAAATGGAAGTCAGAAGATTTGAAGACTATTGCTGGCTCTGGCAACTATCAGAATTGCTGGGTACTTATCTACCCCTCTAAAACTCTTCTTCTCATGAGTTGAGAATAATAAAATATTCCCTGAATATTTAAGAAATCATCCCAAATATCAAATTTATATGTGAATATCTTTAAAAAGCTTAAATTGTTCTAAAATTATTAAAATATTACTTTAGGTATTATCAATAATTATCACCATTTTCATAATATTGGAAACACCCTACTTGTTACTAAAGTATCAATTTGGCCCAGGTACTATATTTTCCAGGAATTACCTTATTTAACTTTTAGAATGATCATGTAGAAAGGCATTTTTTTTTTCCATTTAAGAAGAAATAATGGAGGAATGATTAATGATCCCAGGGTCATATAGCTTTTAAATGTCAAACTCAAGAAGAAAAATCAGTTCCTTCTGATTCCAAAGCCTGTGGTATGAGCATACTCCTTAGATGGTTCTCTTTCAGATATCAGATAAATCCCATGACATTAAAGTCTGTAGTCATTATGAAATGTAAGGATCCCCACATTTACTTATTGGTAATTGAAGAGTAATATCCTCTTTACTTCGAAAAGCCACTTGTTTGAAAAATGAGTTAAAAATCTAAAAACCTGCATTCTATGCTAAAATTCAATGACAGCTGTTCTGGTTTGCTAAAGCTGCCATTTTGCAAAATACCAGAAATGGATTGGCTTTTATAAAGGGTATTTATTAGGTTACAAATTTGCAGTTCTAAGGCCATAATAGTGTCCAAACTAAGGTATCAACAAGCGTAGACCTTCACTGAAGAAAGGCCATGGCATCTGGAACACCTCTGTTGACTGACATCTGCTGGTCCTTTGCCCCCAGGCTGATTTCAAAATTGCTTTCTCCAAAATGTCTCTGTCTCTCTTAGCTTCTGTCTCTCAACTCCTGTGTATCCTTTCTTGTTCTCCCGGGGCGTTTCTTTCTAAGCATCTGGGGTCCTCTCTTAGCTTCTCAGGGGCAAACTCTGGGCTTCATCTCTTAGCTTAGCATCTCCAAACATCTTTCTGTCTGCATCTCTAAGCATTTGTCTGGGTCTGTGTTGGCTCTTAGCTTCTCCTGGGGGACAAACTCTGGATTACATATCTTAGCTTCTCTCCAAAATGTCTGTCTCAGCTTCTCTGATCTCCTGTCTGTGAGCTCTCTTGAAAGACTCCATTGATCTAATTAAGACCCACCCTGACTGGGAAGGATCACATCAACATGGAAATATTCAATCAAAAGGTCCCACCCCAAAAGACTGGATTAAAAGATCATGGCTCTTCTGGGGTCCATAACAGATTCAAATGGGCACAACAGTGTAGATTTGTGCTTAGCTCCATATAAAAAGAACATATTCCAAATTTAATAGATAATAATAATACACAGAAACTTAAAAATTATCAGGTTTAATGGTAAACTGAAAGAAAATACACATAATTCCTAATAATCAGCTTATGTTCATAATAATTATTTTAAGGTCATTTATGTTTACAGACAAGCTAACAACACAGCTATCCTTTGGCAACTCTAGGGCAGTCTTAGTAAAACTATCCCTTTCACCCCGGTTTCATTTTAGGCTCCTGACAACACCCGCAGATACCAATGCAGTTAATATTACTCCTAGTTTATGGATATGGAAACTGAAGCGTAAAAACCTTTTCAGAGTTAGTGTAAGATTCTACCACATACGAACAATATACTTGAAGCTAATACCTGCATTTTTTGCCCTCAGTTCACTCCTTTGTTGACTAGAACTATGGGTACCATTCTTTGCTAACAGTGCTGACAGTAGGCATCAAAGTTTTCTAGGAGGGATTCAAGTTTCATTCCAACTATTGGGGATTTTTTTTAATTCTCTTTGCATACAAAGTAGACATGCTAGCCCTCTCCTGTTAAAATGGTATGCTAAACTAGTACCAACATAGCCTTAGATACATTTATCCAACAATTCTTTTATTGTCTAATATGTGCTAACCCCTAGCATGTATCTTTGATGTGCCAATTTCTCTGGACTCCTACCAATTTTCTACTGTGTTTCTGTTCATTTGCTAGCCATTTAAAATGCTCAATCTTTATGTATCATGTCCTGGTGGTGAACTTAATCACTTCAGGTAAACACTATAAAGGAAGAATTATATCATACTATCATATTGCCATATTTATGTTCTTAAAGTTTACATCAAATGTTATATAAGCAGAGAACATTTGTTAAACTACAAAAGTCCTTCTCGGTGGGATCTAATAATTCTTGGATAAAACGTTCAGTGTGAAGTTTGAAAAATGAAGCAATACATGAATCATTAATCAAAATGTTTTATGAAATAAGCCATCAGGCCTCTAAAGGCCGTACAATTCTATTATGGTAGGATCAGCCTGCCTGCCCTTGGATTTAAGTTATATCCATAGAGCAGGACAACTCATTGACAGTAAACTATCATGTAGCCCATATTCTCTTCTTCAGATCTGGAAAATTATATTTATAACATCTGAAATTATCTCTCAACACACTCTGAGAGATTGCTTTTAAAATTGATAATGCCTGATTCCTTTAGTCTAAAAAGAAACTGAAAAAGTAATTTTAATATATTTTGAGATATATATTCCTAAATACATAAAAGTCAACAATAAGTACCCCAATTAGTGCCTTGTTTTCTATTTGTCTGTTTGTTGAGTCATTGAGTAACTCATCAAACCCACAGTTATTAAGGACCACTTAAAGGAATAAAAGTTACTAAGAGGAATATGTGTAATGACTTAGGAGAAGAAACATTGGTGTTAAAGTCAGAAATTGGACTTGAATCAAGTTTCCCCCTTGGATCTTGAATATAAATTCAGAAACATTCAGAAGTAGCTGAACCATTTGCCCAGTGTCTTCTCCCAGTGCCTGCTCCTTCTTAAGAGGTAACAAATGAGAACAGAGAGAAGACATGGAAGAAATCCACCCATACTTTTCTCTCCTGAGAGTAGAGCAGTAATCTCCTCTTCTATATTCCTACAGGAATGGGGCTAGTAATAAGAATGGGGTCAGGATACATTTAGCCCTTATCTTTCACACCTTGTTATGAAAAATTGAAATTCAAAATGAAGATTTAAAAAGCAATGCAAAAGTTTCAATCATTGAAAAGGCATGGGTTAATCTACCCATTCATTAAATCCAATTACTTGATACATGGAGTTTGACAAACTACTTAGCCTCTTAAACTTTATATTTCTATCTGAAAGAGAAAGATTAAAAATGTATCGCTAAGAAGGTGGTCATGAGAATAAAAAAGAAGAGCTAATACAAAGTCTCAGTAGCACAAAGATGCAAAGGAGAGACACAACCACTTTTTAATTACTTTTCCTCCCTTTACTGATTTGGTGGGGGCAGTTGTATGCTTTTTTTAAAAAATATTTTTCAAAAAATAAGATTAAAATGAGATGATTGTGTTTCATAATACTCATTTTATCCTGATTATTTATTTAACCAAAAAACAAAAAAAACAAAACAACACAAAACTCCATTTCCAAACCTCTCCCGTTAACAGAGACTGTTGAATTACCTTAATTAATCCTCATAGGATTATCATAAGGTAAGTAAGTGGCAAAATATCATATTCTGTCTTTTATTGGATCCATGCACTACATGAGTCCCAGAGCATCCTTCCCATTAACTCCTCTCATACGGCAAGATACTATAGAGTTATAGAGGGGAACAAGGCAGTTAAACTTGGAAACCACAGTTTGCAAGTGTAATTTATTATGAAGATGCCTTTCAGGGATGTTAAGTTTATACTCCCTTTTATATACCTGGAAGATAGGGTTTGAGAAAAATCAACAAATGCATGCATCATATACTTGGCATTAGTACTATTATAAATTCTGCCAAAGAGAATTTTTGTATGATGGTGGGTACAAAGTCCATGAGGATAATGTTCAACTGCGTTTGTTGCCAATTATCACAAAGTTTTACTAACCCATTTGAAACACTAGAGGAGAGAGATGGGAACTAAGGTTGCATTATACTGATTGATTTCTTGGCTGCTACAGAGTGCCTAGAGGTGCTATTTTGGGCAATTGCTCATATGCTTGAAGGCTTTCTAGAGTACAGCTTGTTCTAGTCCTTTATTGCTTACTCTGTAGGCAATGATTGCAGAAAGAAAAGTTTCACTATCATGGGCTTTCTCAATCTCATACAAAATGCAATCTTGCTACAATTCCACTGTGTAGAGTATGGGGGATTGAAGAATTGTCTGATTTTGTAAAAGGCATGAAACTGGACCAAGGGTACCTAAGGTTGAATTATGCCCCTCAATTTGATTGCCCCAGGACCGAGACATAGAGACTTTATCTGATACCAAATGTATTGTGACTTTACATATTTTTATTTCTCTGTGTTAGAGAGAACAACACATATATTGCTAAGCATCCTCCTTTAATTTAACACATTCTTACATGCGCAATATCAGGGCTATTAAAGTATCTTTCCACTGTCGTTGCATTTGGATGATCAACCATAGTCTTGCTAAACAAATTAAATTTTTCCTATCAAAGTAAATATGAATTTCTGTAGGCTGGTATCTATTTTTTTATTGCAGTGTAGTGAAATGAAATTGGTATCTAAAGGCAGCTATTCATAGATTCAGAATCTACTTCCACTATTAACTAAGCTAGAGGTATATCGTGTGTGTGGGTTTTTTTGCTTTGTTTGTTTGTTTGTTTGTTTCCAAACAGGTTTGGCAACCAAGCACTATTATACCCATTATTTAAATGTCGGAGAAAATAAAATCTAAGATTTATAAAATATAACTGCCAAATTACTGTCTTTGATGTAGCATTTCTTAGAACTGGTTTGAAAGGAAAAATAATGGATTTTAGTATTTTTATCTTCCACAATGCCTAGCACAGGGCCTGCACAAAGAAAACACAAGAGGTTCTTCAACCTAAATCACTGGAAAGTATTTTGACTTTCGATTACCCTGAAGTGGTCACATTTGGAGGTATACTAAATCCGTGATGCTACAAATATAAATGATAATTAAAACTTCTAGCCACAGAATTTCAAATAATACTTCTTTATTGAAATGTTTTATAATAAGCCAAAAATTAATATTCTGAAGACAAAATACCACAAAGACATAAAAACTTAGGCAGGTCTTTTTATCAGTCAAGTTAATTGTATCCAAAACTCAAGCAATTTGAGTAGCTTCTAATAACCTAAACCAATTATTCTTTTCTTCACACATGCTTAATTAGAATCCCTTAACCCCTTTCCTAAAACATTCCCTTTTGGTACAGACCTCTTTGAAAAGAAAAAAATATGAGGGCAAAAACCAAAATGACAAACCAAGTAGTACACAAGTTGAAGAATTCTAGTTTTAAGATTGTAGGGTCACTTAAAAATCCCTCACAACTGGCCAGCTTCTGTCATAGTTAACATTTTAATCAATGGTTTTGTTGGAAATTGTAATCATATATGAGTACAGAACATGAGAGGGAGAGAGAAGACTAGGTAAAAATACAATTTGATAAAGTCCTAAATCCCATCCCCCTTGTATAACATATTCATATTTTCCATATTGGTTTCAATATGATGAAATTCTCTTTCTCCTTGGACTAAGACAGTAGAAGAGTGTTATGAAATAGTTTTAGGGGAGAGAGAGTACAACCAATACAAGAGAACCTAATTTTTCCACCTTCAAATCAAAATACCTCAAACTGAACTAGTTTTCTAATCTTACCAGTGGTTCTTCTTGTAATCTCTATTGGGAGTGATGACCTTTAGTAATTTGGCTGGCCACCCCAGAAGTGTAGGCATCATCCTTAATGCACCCTTCTCCACCACTCCCCATATTGGTCAGGTAAAGCCCATCAGTTCTGCTGGGAAAATAGCTATTGAGGCCATGCCTCAAGTCCACGGCCAAAGTGAGAGTTCCAGCCCTCATCAACTTCATCTTGACCACTGAAACAGCTTCCCAATTGGTATCCTCTTTAGACATGATTCTCCAAATTCTCCTAGAATTGTATTTATGAAATATGGGCTGGATATATATGTATCATATATATCATTGCCTTTCAAAAATATTTCTAACATTTCACAAAGATGGTGAGATTCCCCACAATCTGGCACCAAACTCTTCTCCTGCTATGGTTCCCACAAGCATCCTACCATCTAGATAAATTAGACTCATCTGTTTTCCAAATATTGGCTCGCTTTCATTACATTACCATGTCTGTATTCTATTTATCTTTCTTTTGGGTACATTTCTAAGCATCCTTCATAGCCTAGTTTATATACGACTTCCTCTGTGAAGATGTTTTCAGTCCCTGCCTCACAAGGAAATTGTCTAATCCTTAATGCACCTATAGCACCTTTTTTTTATACCTCCTTCTTTTATAATTTAGTGCCTTCCACTAAACTCCAAGCTCCATGATTACAGAGACTCTGTCTTACTCATCTTTTTATCTCCATTTCATAAAATTCTATGTCACAAATAAGCTGACAACACATGCTGGTGTAGTGAATGATCATTGAGATGAAAGGATCCCAAGTGGGCCTCTTGCCAGTATGATTTTGAGGAGAGCCATGTGTACAGCTCAAAAGGCGCCAGATAGGTGACCAACAGCAGAGAGAGACATGAGGCATCATGTGAAGCATGAGAAGCATTAGGAGCAGCCAAAATTGCCCATCTCCCAGCTACATCCCAAAATCTATTCTTTCAAATGCTGAATGCTTAGAATTCTGTTAACTGCTTTTGAAATAAAACAAAACAGAGTTTTGGCATAATGCTTTCTCTCATTTAGTTATTTATCAAATGAGAAACACTGTCAAACATTATGCCTTTCCTGGATTAGGGCCTAATTAATTAATTCCTAATTAAGGAATCTCTTCATGAATACATCATATATATCAAAAATTATAATATGCATTTGGGTTTATTAAATATAGTTTTTACAATTATTTTTCAATCTCTTTTAATCTAGGTATTCTTCTGTCATTTAGGAATGACTCTGACCTTTATTGGGTCCTATTTTAGATGTTAGGTGTTCCATGATTTATATCGACTTTAATTAGATCCAGTAATAAAAGTGTAATTTAGTTGTATAAAAATCCAGCAACCACTTCCAAAAATGTTCCTAATTATTTCCTTTTTACATTTGTTGATGCAAGCACTTTTATTTTCCCTGTTAATTTGAAGATTCTCAAGGTGAAATTTCAGAATCAGATATTACATTTTTAAAACCCAGAAGATGGCAGCGTGGTGCTGATTTTAAGATTAAGAACAACAAAAAATGCTATTGCGCTTAAAGATTGCTCAAAACCCTTAAGCCATCATTGTTACATTTGTCATAGACAAAAATTATGTATTTGAATTCTCATGGGGCTCTAAATATTAAAAACCTATGTCTCCATCTTGTGGGCATAAAAGAATACATTTTATCTCAGAATTGCTTCTAAAATTTCCCAGATAATGTCCAGAAATAAAACCTGTTTTTTGGTGCATCTCTATCCTTAAGATGCAGAAGAATGACAGATGACACACAGGACAGCCTGAGAGGTCCAAATTGATTAGATCCTGGCCAGAGTATGGCATTTAACCCAAAGGGATGCCTGTTTACATCTTTTCCCTAGCAATCCCTTTCCCAGGAAGCAAGGCAGACATTGAATGGAAATAGCCACTGGGCTTCTCCATCTCTCAGTGTAGCAATGCACTTGGAATTTTATGTGTTTTATCTTACTGAAAATGCCTTTCATTGATAAGCTTTGCTTACACTTCTATATCCTCAAAGAATGAATTACTTAACGAGTGAACAAAGAGGCACTGAGTGGCTACTAGGAGCTGCAAATGATGTAGTAAACATTCCAGTATTGGGAACCACATAATACCCTAGGAGGTATAAACATTAGATACTAAAAGTCCAAACCCTAGTGTTAATTTACCAAGGTTAAAATTGACTGAGTAGATAATTAATATTTAACATCTATGAAGAAATAAATTCGTTTTTTTTTGTTTGTTTTTTTTTTTCAAAATTTAAAATTCTACGTTTTTACAAACAGCTTGTCATGAAGACACATTCGTCTGGACAAAATTCTAGCCTAAATTTTCTCTACATTTCTGGAGTTATCAAAAGGGGACTAATTTTTTCATGGCATGTTTTCAACATTTCTTAGGCCATAAGTATATTACTTAAAACAATAACATTTTGTCAACACAAAGCGTAGCCCAAACAACTTATTGCTTGTTTGGCCCAGCCATTCTTGGATATTTGTGAGGAATCAAATATTAATTTAGTTCATAGAGCAGTTCAGGCAAAAGTGCCAAGTTTCTTGAAGTTATTAATGAATAAACTACTTTTTTAGAACTGAAAATTTAATTAAATGGCATCGATTTCTACACACATTTCTACATTATCTAAATAAACTTTTCATGGCACAATATATTCTTCTAAGTAAAATTCACAAATAGTTTTGGATAATATTTTCTCCAAGGATTTCTAAAAATATTAGCCAAATATTTCCAAATAAATCTGGTTTTCACATTTTCAGACTTGGCCCCTCCACATTGCAACCAGAGTAGTCTTTCTAAGCCATAATCAATGACTGGCTTCTGGTAGGCTCCCAATAAATATTTTTTTGAAAGGATAATTTTTTAAAAAGTTACAGGAGTCAGGAAAGTCTGAATTTTTCTAATTATTAGGTTTAACTTCCTATTGCCCTTATAGCTTCTATTTATATTTTATTACCTGAAAAAATATTTCTATTGGAAGTTATGTGTATATTTATTAGTAAGGGCCTAAATAGCAAAGACATACATAATAAATATTCAAACACAATGCATATCTCACCAGTTGGAAATTAAGTCTACACTGTGGGAATCTTACAATGTTAACCTTTTTTCTTAAAAGGAATTGTCTCAATAGAGTGCCCACCTGGTTCAAATCCTTGTGCTGATGCTCTGAAGTGTCTAACAATTGATTTGTTTTGTGATGGAGAATTAAACTGCCCAGATGGTTCAGACGAAGACAGTAAAATTTGTGGTAAGTAATGTCTCACATTCTCTTTTCCTGTCTTTCTCTCCTTTCTCCCCCTTCCTTCCCTGTCATTCTCCCTCGTTCCATGTATACACACGTACACACACACACACACACAAATCTCAGATATCTGCAACTATTGGAGCATAAAATAGCCCAATAACCGTTTTTATAATTGAATGCAAAACCTAAAAAATAATTCTATTAATAGCTTTCTAGCTTAATTATATAATAATAAATGTATTAATCTTAGATAGAATTGCACTTCACTTTGGGAAGGATGCTAAGGATATTGTGATTAACAATGCTTCTCATGAATGGGGGAAGAGAGTGGCATATTTTCCATCCCTTTTATTGTAGCTTTTATTCCATTCTTAGCATAGAAGCAAGCAAACAGATGAAAAATCTACTTGAGTTGTAGTTCTGAGTGTAATGGAAATGAGTTCTGAATAAAATTTTAAGGCCTCATGAATAAAAATCCAAGTTTTATCTATGAATTTGGGCATCTGATGTGATGATGATGAGGATGATGATACGTAGTATTTACTATGTGCCAAGCATGGCTCTAAATTATTTAAACATATCTACTTTTCGGTATTTACCATGTCTGGGTTCCATTTAGGAAAACTTCCTAGAAAGCAGCTTGCTTCTAACTAGGTAATTTATTTTTGTGTGTAACATACATACATTGAATGCAAAGATTACTATCTAAATGTAGAAAGATGGGTAATCAAAGTGAAGTATGTGCATAATTTTACCATATAACTAGTTCTTGAAAAATTAGAAAGCGTGCATTGAATATTTGCTTGGTGTTGGTTTTGAGCAGTATTGAAACTGACCATAAGCACAATTAGTTCCTAAAACGTGTTTCTGGCGATTGACCCTTAAGGGCTGTCATTACTATTTGATGCAATTTGCTTTTCTTGCTTGATATTAATTGAAGGTGAATGCACCAATTTCATCCAAAGTTTAAACAAAAATCACTTATCCACTTGGTGTTTACTTTAAAATACTGGCATTTGGTCTGTTTCCCAGTATCAACTCAACAAAAGGCAAATCCATTAAAGAAGCTTCCACTAAGCTATCCCAATTCAAATGTTTTAGATAATATTCAACCTTTCAAAGTTTAACTACCTACTTTGAAGTGCATGCAGAGCATATTAGAAGAAAATTTAGGCTACAGAATATTTTTAATCTATTTTATATAACTAAGTTATTAATAGAAAAAGAAAGCAACTTTTTTTTTTTTTTTTTTGCTACGGTTTTCAGACAGTTTCCAAACCTTTTCAGGGAGAACATGATACAAGTGTGCCATCATGAGGTAACAAAGATGATGTTGTTTTCTATTTCAAAAATAATGCTGTGTGTCAAAGTTAGACACATATCTTTGAGCCTATTTAATAGTGATCAATAGCCTTAAAAGTGAAGAAAGGCATAGCTAATACATAAGATGAATCAGATAATCCAAAAATGTACCACACCTATTTTCATGAAGAATTAATATCAGTGCATATTTATGAAGAATTAATATCAGTACATATTTTTAAATAAGCACAAGATGCAATTTGTCCTAAAATGAGTTACATGGCTATGAATTGTTTTGGGGGCCACTATCAACTCATAATCCTGAGTGTCAGCATTAGAAATGAATTCTCTAAATTTACCTTAAGGACATAATCAAAATGTATTATCACTTTTCAATATCAGTGAGGTTTTATGTTAATTGAACCCTTAGCATCAACTAGCCACTAACTTTCTTAAGCTTCCAGAACCTCATTTTCTGTATTTCTTGATTCTCTTATTCATTTGTATTTTAATGTTAGCATTGTTTCTACTTTGATAAATAAATTTAAATCCTTTGTGACAAATCAATTTATAATTATTCAGGTAGGATTCAGGAGTATGAATTGCTTCAGTCATCATTTAATCACTGGTGATGGTGATCTAAAAACCTAGTGGACTTGACCTCAGCACCAGCTTGAACTTCTAGTACCATAATGTCCATCTGAAAGCCCTTGTCCATCAATCTAAATTTACAGAAAAATATCATGAATTTAACTTAAGGGAATTTTCTCGATATGAAATTGACCTTAGCTCTCTATTACTTTTCTCCAGCTGTGAACTCTAATTCTAGTCTATGTTATTAATAGAGTCACATTAATGTTGACTTCCTAACACAGCTTCTTTTTTAGTCTTTAGTTATTTAGGTTTTCACAAAATATAGCTGACTGTAGCTGAAACAAGATTTCTTTAAATTGTTTTTCTCTTTTGATTAACATTGCATCAGCAAGAAAGTTCACTTTTTAGCTGACCTAAGAAAGGAAAGATGCTGACTCACAACCTTTAGGACAATGTGCAGGCCTATTTGGAAGCTGGCAAATATCTTCATAGACTCTTTGCATACCTCGTGCACAATGGACCTTCCTGGTGGGCATAAACCATGTTTGATTTATATATCCTGGAGAATTCAGGGCCCTGAGCAAACACAGAATTAGTAAATATTAAGCCAGCAGAGGGAGCTCTCAACGGGTCCTGAGCACATAAGTGAGCAGAATGCCATTACAGGCAACTTTTCTGATAGTGCAAAAGAATGGCAGGTATTATTTGACAGGCTCATTTATCTCCCATTCAGATTTATTTTTTTTCTGATGATGCACTGGAAAGCACTGTGAATTCTAAAAAGTCATAATCCTGAACATCCAGCAATCCTACTCAGCCATGTCTATGTTATATCTGTTTTTCAGAAAGACTATCCTGCTTCACATTGTTTTATATAAAATTGGGTTATACAAAAAAAAAAAAAATTCCTGAAATTAAATGAAAGAATCATGAGAAAGACTATAGCACAAGCCTGTATCTTGAAATGCTAATATTTTGGCATTTGGAATGTTTCCATTCTAAGTTGTTCAATATTCTTTTAAATACCTTCAGGAATATTTTTCCTCATCTTTCTTTGCATGCAGGAATTCAACAGCCCACTAGAGCAGAATTTGGCCTGTAGATTATAAATTGCCACTAAAATTTAGCAACTTAATTAAAAACTGGACAGGAAAATTGATCCAATTGTTAGGATAGGCTAAATACCATGATAAGCCACTCCTTCCCACCAAATCTTAGGAATTTAAAACAGTGGATTTATTGGGGGCTCCACTCTACACAAGCATTATGGATACCAGCTCCTTTCCTGCCACCCCTATCCCCCCAGAGTTCTCCATTGACTTCTTTGCAACCTGTGGACAGACAGGAAAGAATGTTAACAGATTTTTAGAAACTACATATGGAAGTGAAGAAAATCACTTTCACAATAGTTTATCGACTATACTCGGTTACATGGTCCCATCTGACTGCAAAGAATTATGGGAAAGCAGTTCAGTTGTGCATAGGAACTGAAATAGCGTTTGATGAACATAGAACGATCTCTGCCACCAAGGACAGACATAACAAAGCTGTTATTACCTTTTCAAAAAAAAAAAAGAAAAAAAGAAAGAAAGAAAAAAAAACACAGGGAATGGATATGAAGAATCACTAAAAATTTTATCAGCTTTGCAAATAGGTTCATCAAATTCTTAAATGAATTTTGTTTTTTCCCTTTTTATTACCCTATTCCTTTTTGCTTCCTGCTGTGTTTTGTGGAATGTTATTGCAAACATAATTTATATTCTACTTTTAAAGATATTAGAAAAGATAAGATTCTTTTTTTTTTTTTTAAATTTGTGGTTCTTGCTTTATTTAGATGTGTTTTGGTTACTATTTTGCTTTTCAACTTGAACAGTAGGTGATACTATCTCTGATAGCCACATGTTGTGGTTTTAAGCAGTACAGCATCCTACGCAGTGGAGTTAGTTTGTCTGAATATGAATAGCAACTTTTGATCTGGGATATCTTGGGCTGAATACTTAAGTTCACTGTGCCTTACTTTCCCCTCCTATAATTTTGTAGATGGCTGTCATGAGGTTTACATTAATATATATCTTAAATGACTTTAGAAACATAGTTGGCACATAGTAAATACTTCATATATGATAGGAGTTGTATTTTAAGACTGATAGAATTGACTGTTCTACCTCATTTGTTTCTAAGTGTCATAATTTCAGTATAAACTATTTACAATAGTAGTGGCCTTTACTGCACTGCTTTAATTTTTGAATCCATGCTATTTCTTGACAAACTGATTAAAAGGTTCTATATGTCACATGATATACAAGCAGACACTATTTTTGTTTTTCTGACCATTGAAGCTAATGAGTTAATTATCTTATTAATTTGTCCCATGGTTAGGAGTATGCAGGCAGCTGAGGGTAAAGAATGAGATTTTCTTTCACAAGAAAGTTAGTTAACTCTGCATTCAAAACAACACGTATTTTTGTTGTTTATCTTCAAATTGTGATACATTATTCTTAATCGTCCCTGTTTGCTGCAGTAAGTATCAGACATAAGAAGATTTAGCTCTCTCGACAAGCCATGATTTTCTCTATTTTCTTTCCTGAGGTCTCTGTCAGATTGTTTAAAATTTAATCTTTGCTTCTCAGGTTGTTATTTTTCTATTCCTCCCCCCTCTCCCACCCCCCTCAGGCTGGAAATCAATCATAAGCCAATGCAGTTCCTAGGCTATTGTTCTTAAACAGACTTTGAGTCTTAAAATTTACTTACCAAAGTAAATTTTTTCTACTTTAAAAAGTTGCCAAATATAGCATAAAGTTAACAAAACATGGAATGTTTATCAAGATTCTACATGCTCTTTAATTTTCAATTTATTTCTTTCCTCCGTATAAAATATCTGTACCCTGTACTAGCTTGTAATTTATAACTTAACAGTATGCAGTATAATATTACAATGAGCTTTTCTATCCAAGAATTTAGTATGATTCTAGCACTCAGGTTCAAAGAGCAGCAATTTAATTTTGATAAATTTCTTTGCCTTCCTTACCCTCCGTCAGTGCTCCTGGCATATAAGAAATTAGCAACCTGCTAAGATAAAAAGGTTACATTCTAGGGGTCATTCTTTTAGAATATGGTGTCAATCCAATTAAGCACCTAAGTATACACAGAAAAATCTAAGAAAGACTAAAGATTATGAAACTAAAATGGGTTCTTTTAGCACGTACAGTACATGCATTTGAAAAAGCTAATACAACTTTAAACATAAGACACAATTAGCTCCCATTTGATCGTTTCAGTTTTGTAAAGTAGCCTTGTACAGAATAGATTCAGTCATGAGCGTTCTGTGAAGTGTTTGTTAGCAATTTGAATCCCATTTCATTTCAGAAACATATCTAAGATTTTGTCTAACACTAATTGCCATTTTTCACAGCTACAGCTTGTGATGGAAGATTTTTGTTAACTGGATCTTCTGGGTCCTTCCAGGCTGCCCATTATCCAAAGCCCTCTAAAGCAAGCGTTGTTTGTCAGTGGATTATACGGTAATATGCACCTTCTGTTTTCTATTTAAGTCAGAAAATCTTTTACTGATACATGTCTTACCACTGAAAGTGGTGTGTGTGTGTGTGTGTGTGTGTGCATGCGTGCTTCAATTGTTGTTTTCATTAGCAATGAAGCAAAGCCTTATCAACTGCAAAGCTGTCCAAGAAGTTTATCTCTCTTATTAACCTTTTAAAGATCAGGTGTTGTGATTTCATTTATATGAAATATCCAGGATTGCAAAACTATAGAGATGGAAAGTAAATTAGTGGTTATCTAGGGCTGGAAGTGGTGGTGGGGGGAGGTGAGAAGAATGGGGAATAACTGTTAATAGGTACAGGGTTTTTTGAGGTGGTGATGAAAATGTTCTAAAATTTGATTGTGGTGATGGTTGCACAGTTCTGAATATATATAAATTAATTTAGTTAAACACTTTAAATGGGTGAATTTTATTATATTATAAAAATGTGTTCTGCCGTATGAGTGAGACTGTCTAATAATCGGCTTTGCATAAGTTTTGTTCTGCGATTGATAAATCAGGCGCTGGCGAACATAACGTATATGTCTGTTCCTATCAAGTAATGGAATTTCACATTGCCTGTGACCTAGTTACAGAAAGGTTTCACTGTAATTATTCCAGCATCTTTACGAACATCTCCTGTGAGGTCATTCTGTTACACCAGATTAGGAGCCGGGTAGATCCTCTTTATACATCCTTTTGTTTCTCTTAGCATTTCCACAGGGGAGAAGTAGTTTGAGTTCCTGACAGATATTCCAAGGGGAAAAAAAAAGAATTTTTAGTCAAATAAAGTTAAGGAGTATTGAAATAAACTCATTACAACTCTTTAAAAAGCTGCAGTAGTTCTCATAGCCTTAAATATGTTAAGGCAACTAAATCTCCAAGAAATGTTATCTCCTATTAAGCTACTGAATATTTCCCCCACAGAGCATACAGAACAAGTGTTCCATGGATTTCCCTTTGAGAAATGACATTCTAGTTAGTTTCTTTCTTTAAATTTCTCTCAACAGCTGGATGGGATTTTGGCTTCCCCATTCAGACCTATTGTATGATAATTTTAGTCAGTGTGATGACTCGCTATAAATAAACTAGGGGAATCAGTCTATCAGGAGATTAAAGAGGCTTAAAAGTCATAGCCCTAGGTTCTTGCCAAACAAATAACAGGAAATGGTCCCATAAAGGCTCACAAAAGTGGTTTTCCTGTGTTGAGATACCTTCCAGATAAAATGGGCTAAGAAGAGAAGATTGTTCTAAACACATTTACTTGACATTATTCAGGAAAAAAAGAACATCTTATTCTCCTCAAATAATTTCTATTTTGGATCTTTGTCCCATGTAAGACATGTACTATAACTATGAGCACAATTTCCTTTCTTTTCATGCTCTAGACATTATGTTACTTATTATGCCAAAAAAAAAAAAAAAAAAAAAAAAAAGGAATGAAAAATGACAACTTTAAGTAATTCTTGACAACTTAAAAAGGAACCACTTTGGAGGTTATTGTTTCCACTCCCAAGAATGAAGAATATATATAGTGGAAATAGACCAAAAAACAGCCAAATGAGAACAAGCAAAGGCTATTTATTCAGAGTCAGATACGATCACTTGCATTTGGCAGAGTCAAAGGCAGGTGTAAGGGTAGGAAAGCTTTATAGTGGACAAACGGGAGACTTCAGTGATTCCCTGTGAATGATTTGTCAGAGCTGTTATGACAAATACTGCACAGTGAGTTGGCATAAGCAACAGGAATTTACTGGTTCATGTTTCGGAGACTAGAAGTCTAAAATCAAGATGTGAGCAAGGCCGTGTTTTCTCCCAGAGTTGGAAGTGTTCTGGGGATGGCTGTCCTCTACACATGGTGATGTCCTTCATCTCCTCCTGTGGTTTTCTCTGACTTCTGGTTTCTAGGTCTTCTGGCTTCTCTATGTCTGAATTTCTTCTCTTTGTAAGGCCTCCAGTGTATGGATTAAGACCCACCCCGATTCAATTGAGCCCACTTTAACTAATAATAACATCTTCAAAAGGTCCTGTTTACAAATGGGTTCACATCCACAAGAACACAGATTAAGATTAAGAATATGCCTTTTGTGGGGTACATGAATCATTCCCCAGTACCCTGATTGGAGACTGTTGGCATGGGGAAGCTGGAGAGAGGCCAACTAAAAGCAGGTGTCCTAGGTAATTGGTTAGCTTTTGATCAAGTTCTGGCTATTTGGGTTGATTGGTACAGGAGCTGTAGTTTAGCTTCCTGGACTTGCTTTGTAGATAATGATTTGTGATTTGTTTCCTGGACCAGTTGCTACATGTAGCTGATCAGAGTCTCCTGGTTTCATTGCTGCAGATAGTGGGTCAGAGTTCTATTTTTATATATGGTTTGGCTATTGTCCGTTTGTATAGTCATTCTCCCTTCTTTCTCCTTCTCCTTCTCCTTCTTTTCCCTCTCCCTCTTTCTCTTATGTAATATATATATACACATTTACATAACACATACAATCGTATCAAATTTTAAGATAAGCATATATATAAATGGCTATTAACATTATCTATAATGAAAATGAAAAATAATCTTATTATTTACTTAAAATGTCAGCAGAAAGCCTTAGAAAAATCTTAAATTCCTTCCACTGAATATGGAAAGAACATATGAATCCTAACTAATCTAGATCCTTAAGTACACAATGTTTTCTTCATATAGTCTTTAGAATTTTATTAATACCAAATAAATTTAATTTTTAAATCTATTTCCTAATTAGGCTAGGTCAAATTTAGAGGGCTTCCTAGCAGAACTTAAGAAATTAGTGGTGTTATGCTAATATTTATATCACATTCACCCTACAGCATTTAAGGGTTTGTATAATTCTATTCTTTTTGCTTCCTTTTCCATTACTTAAGATTTAAAGCTATTTTTAAAATCTGCTATTGATGCCATGATGAATTTTAAAAACTGAAGAAATCTAAAATGGTAATCCAAAATATATGCTGTACTTCTAATGCAATTATAGTTTTCAATAAACATGTAAATAATTGAACTTTTTTGTCTTCTCAAAACTGATTACCACACTAGAGATACATTGTGCCAGATAGGCTGTTTTTCCTAATAAGAGATCAAAATTGGAGTGAAGACAATCAGTTTTCCTTCCTTAAATGTAAGACCAATTAAGCAGTGGAGAAATTTTAAGATGGAATTATATTTGGGCTAACCTTGGAATTACAGGGAGACCATATTTAACATGGTGGAACTGGAATGTGGGTGCTGGAGAAAGACTGTGTGTGTTCAAATTCCAGCTTCTTCAAATTCAAGTTGTATGATCTCAGGCAGATGACAACTTCTTTGATCCAAAATTTGTAAATCTACAAGTAAAGTTCAACATCTCTAACTATCAGGGCCAAAGTCATTATTAAATGCAATAATGAATGTAAAGTGCTTAACCACATATTAGATGCTCAATGAAAGTGGGCTATAAATAGTTATCGGAACAAAAATGCAAAGTGTACAAATTAGATTTAGAAAAGTATTAATTCCCTTCAAAAATCATTAGATAACTATGATGTCTAATTTTTTAGAAATATCAGATATTATATTCCCTAATTAATATTATGTTTATAAATACCTGTTTTTAATGCAAGTGAGTTGGATTTTCTGAGTCAAAGTAGAAAACAGTATGAAATTGTTTCTCTCTTCTTCCTCCATTTATCTATTCTGAGAATGTAAAAGACCCCTGAACACAAAGGTTTCTAGGGAGCTTCTCTTAAAGCCCTTAGTTTCATTGTTTGAGAACAATATTGTAGGAAGAACTCACTACTTCCTTGCCTAGAGACACCAAACTTTTAATTTTAAAAGGGCAGAATGATCCCTGACAGCTGCTTCATTTCTTCTGCATCAGTCTTCTTCAATTTTGATGTTGGATGCCCTGAGGTTCTCACCAGCAGGTTCAACCCCACCTCCCCGAATTGATCTTAACATAGTCAGAGGAGGTATAAACAGCCACCGCCATCTTTGCTCTCCTCTCAGTCTGGTCTGGGAAGATCCAGCCATGGCTGCTGCTGCTTCATGTTGATCTCCTCACCTCTGCCAACCTCCTGTGGTTACCAACATGTCTGGGAGCAGCCTGTTTGCAAGACATCCGCTGGAGCTACCTATTTTATTCCAGTGGCCCTCAAACATGAAAGCACATCACAATCACTCATGGAGCTTTTAAAAATATAAATCTCAGGATATACTTCAGACTTGTTGAGTCTGATATTCAGGGTTGAGAACCACATGTCTGTATTTTTTTAAAATTATCCACCACTGTTCTAACTTTATCTTCCTGGATCCAGAAACCTAGTTTTCTGCTTAGATATCTTTTAGTCCTGCCCTGCTAGTGGCATTTCGGTATCACCATCTGTTTTAGTTTGTTAAATTTTCTGAAATGCAGTGTATCAGAAGTGGGTTTGCTTTTACAATGGGGATTTATTAATTTACAAGCTTACAGTTCTGAGGCCATGAAAAGTGTCCAAATCAAGGCATCAACAGGATGATACCGTCTTCCTGAAGAAAGGCTGCTGGCTATCTGGGACTCCTCTGGCAAACCGCATGGCACATCTAATGGTCTCTCCCTTCTCCCCCAGGTTTTGTTGCTTCTAGCTTATGGCTTCAGTGGCTTCCTCTCTGAGCTTCTGTAGCTTTCTCTCTCAGCTTCTCTGGGTTTTCTCTCTCAGCTTCTCTTCTTTCTATTTCATGCTCTTTAAAGGGCTCCAGTAAGAAGATTAAGACCCACCTGGGGCATGCCTCAACTGAAATAACCTAATCAAAAGGCCCCACCCACAATAGCTTAACACCCACAGGAATGGATTAGCTTTCAGAGCATGATCTTTTCTGGGGTCCACGAAACATTTAAGCCATCACACCATCCCCACTATGGAAGGTTAAACTCCAGCCCTTATGCCCATCCCATCGACCAGGATTCTAATTTACTGCTGGACAAACCCAGGCTTCTGCCGGAAATGACCATTTTCCGACCATGATCTTTAGATTTTCCAAAATTAACTAACAGTGTGTTGGGTATCCACAACTGAGTGGCTAGGCTACTATTGATGACTTATCTAAAAATCAAGCTTGTCATGTCCTTAGCCTGTGGGCTGTGTTCACCCAGGATCCCCAAGGCCAACCTCTGAGGCAAGGTCAATTCCCAAGGCTCCTGCTGGTCCTTGGAAACTAAATCCCTACCTCATATCAATCCTTTCTAGCCTCTCTCCTGGATCCTTCTGCAGATATTCCATCTGTTAGAAATTTCGGCATGCAGTCATAGAGGGCATGGAGACTAACAGACTTCAGGCAGGAAAGTTTATTTACACACCAGCATGGCAGGGGTCTGAAGTAAAGCTTCAGCCTGCTTGAGACAAAGGGAGAGCTGTATTTATTTTTTGTTTTGGGGGTGGTCAGTTGGTCTAGATGGACAGGGGTTTAGCTGATTGTTTAAGTGTTTATTGGACACAGGGGCCTGTCGAGGTGGGAATTGAGAAGGAATGGCATTGAGCCAATGGAGAAGTGAGTGGTGGGTTTTAGTGTCCTTTTAAGTATTGGAATGTATATAGCTGGGGAAGGGGGGTTTGGGGCAAGATGCAGTGGCTGATTATCAGGAAGTTTTGCACAAAAGGCTTGTCTAATGTGCTGTTTGTGAGAGCCTGCATTTGGAGTGGAATTTTCTAACACCATCCTGCCTCATGTCCAAACAAGCTTAGACACTATAAACTGGTCCCATTTCCCACTTCCACACTTTTCTTTTCTGTCACCCCTTCTTCTGAAGAATCCAGGAGAACTTTGGACCTCCAAAACACTGCAGAAGCATTCACATTTCTGAATCCGCCACTTCAATGGGTCAGTGGAACTGTAAATAGAGATTACCCTAGATACCTGATCTTTTTCCCAAATTTAATATCTGTAAATGAAAGTCCTGTATTTAAATATTAAATAAATGTTTCTAATGAACCTGCCAAAGTTTTCTTTTTATTTTTTAATACTGGCAGCTACATACATTAATTTATCCCACCAACTAGCATGTACTAACTTTTATAAACTGCTAGAGAATCAAAAATGAACACATTAATCCCTGTCTTTGAGTCACAGAATTTCTGTAGGCAAAGCAATTAAATATGCAACTAAGAATTGCTGAATGTGATACCATAATGTTTTGGACAAAGTGATGTTGCCATCCTAAATAAAAGGTTAGCAATTGACCAAATTCCAGATACTTACCTACTCTTACTTGTTTTAAATGGAGATGAGGATTTTTAAAAAGTAATCATCTAAACACAGTAAGGGAATTTAGTGAAAATTATAAGTAATTTGTCTTAAAACTATTTGAATTGAGGAATATTCATATAACAACTATACTTGTCTATCTGCTAAGTGCCTTTTTAATCTTAATTCCTACAAAAATCATTAGATACAAATATATAGATTAAAAAATTAACATTGGATGGTATACTGATATATTTTTTCCATTTTGTTATGCTGCAAATAATTTGCCCTTTTCAGAGTATAATTTAAGCATAATCATTGAGCCTAAATTCATTTGAAAACTAATTTGAAATGTCTGTGAGAATTTCATTCAAATTCTCAAATGCATTAAGAGTTACAACTATTGCTGGGAGAGTGTAATAATCTATTTTTGTTTGTTTGTTTGTTTTTAATTTAGTGTAAACGAAGGACTTTCCATTAAACTGAACTTCAATTATTTTAATTCATATTATACAGATGTTCTAAATATTTATGAAGGAGTAGGACCGAGCAAAATTTTGAGAGGTAAGTGACAGCAACTATAAAATCCATTATAAAATTGAAAACATGGGAAATACTTTGGAGTGATGTATTTTCCTCTTGATTTTGAATTGAATATGGACTTGAACTTGAAATCATGAAAGGAAGAATCCAAGCTGGTCCTCATTATTAAAATTAGCAGTTCAGTGCTCTATTTAATCTTACTATTTCACATGATCATCTTTTAATTAATGGTTAAAAATCATGTGGAAATTTGCAAAAGAAATATAATTATATCTTTGGTTACCATGCATTGTTCATGTGTTACACTCCATTAAGCAAAATTCAGACAAACCCTAAAAGTTACTACACTGTTTTTCTCCCATGTAGCATAGGTTATAAACTTATAGTCTCTGTTCTTATTTTCAGTGTGCTCACTGCTCATCAGTCTCTTGTAGGACTGTTTTTGATAAAGGGTAAAAGAGCACATAGCATAGTATGTAGTTTCAGCAAATGGTAGGTATGGATGGTACTATTATTACTATGCAAACTTCCTCATTCATGCATTCACCCATTTTTACTTGTTCTGGCCCCAAGAGGCACAGACCTATTCATGGTAGCAAATTAAAGTGGAAATAAAATTCCAAGAGGAAATAAAATCAAAGTTATGAGGAGAATGGGAGATGGTGTCTTGCAGGTAACTAGTTTTCCTCACATTTTGGAGGTATGGCCAGATGTGGAGCTGAGATGAAGTTGTAGGTGACACCTATTATTAGAGTTTAATAACTTTATTTCCATAAGTTTGACTTTCAAGTTGCACTTTTTGGGCAAGTAAAAGTGAATCTTATCTAATAGTGTTTTTCACTGATTTAATGATCTATTTAAGAAATAGCCATATGATAGTAATAGCTAGAATTTTTCGGGTGCTATTTATATGACAGTCACCATACTAAGTGCTTTGTCTGGATCTTCTTATTTAATATTGTCAGCATCCCTGGCAAGTTTGCATCATATTTGAGGAAAATGAGATATAAGAAGTTAGATGACCACAAGTTTACAAAACTAGTTACTGTTGGAGGCAGACTCAGACCCAAAATTCTGTGACTTCAAACACGGTGCAGTTATCCACTGTGCTTTAAAGGTCCTGAATACAAAAATACTGATGAGTATATATAAACAGATGAGCTTTCCAGTAATTCAAATTTGGCTTGTGTAAATTATTCAACCATTTTATAATCTACTCAGTTCTGTAGTTAATACATCCAATTCCATAAAATTTTGATCAACATAAATATTTACAAAGGTGGACAAAAGAACCAGTTCATATAAATACCCCAAGGTATAATATGATATTAATAATTAATTTTAGCACACATTGGTCTCTTAAAATGTGCAAAGCCATGGTCTCAGCACTTGTTTAACTCTATAAAATTCTCTCCCAAACCAGATTATATAGGTGCTATTGTTTTCTCTACTTTACAGATGATGAAACCTAAGTTCTAAGAGGTTAACTATTTTCCAAACAAGTGGTAGATATGTTATTCTCATTTTCTTTTACTCTTCAAATACTATGATTTACCTAAACATTATTTTCACTTATTTTCATATGCTTAATCTATCACTAATTCATAAATAAATCTTAGACTCATTGGTGATGTGAATAATGCATGAATAATTGCCATCCAATTGCAATAAAAACTAAATATCTAAATATTAAAAATATACAAAAGTATATTTAAATTATACTAAATAGGCAGTTACTGAATTTTGAGGTCTTTCTGAAATTTGAATCTATTTTAAAGGTTTTAAAATTAAATATATTAATTTTAATGAACAATATGAGAAATGTCTTTGGCTACAAAATTAAACTTTAAAATTAAAAAAATATTAATGACTTTTTAAAAGGAAAGGCAGTAATATCTTGTTTTCAGCATCTAAAACAAGTGTCATATATAATGTAAAAATTCAGTAAGTGTTGATTGAAATTTAAACTAACAGTTTTATATTTCTATCATATAGTATTACAGTAAGCAGTCAGGAATGACAAGCAGTATTCCCCATAACTGAAGTTATCTTTTATTGGAATAATAAGTCACAAGCCCCTCTATTTTTTTCTAAATTTTTAACAAGTTTCTGTATGTTTGAGATGCTTACAACATTTACTTTCATTAAATTCCAATTCAGAATTCAGGTCTCAAATAGTTACTATCTTTTATCACATTAAAAATATGTAGATAGTTTAATTAAATTAAGGAGAATAGCTATTACTTAGAGAAATTATAAGGAAACGAAAGCATCCAGTACCCTAAAATTGTTTTCATATACTTGCTTAGGCATCAGTCAGAATAAACAAATCTAAGGCCATCTTTCAGTCATTTTTATATAGAAAGAGTACTATTAATGATGAGAGGTTTCAAAGAAAGGTGAGCATCCCATAAAGAGAGATAATACAGAATGCAATAGGGTCTTCTAAAAAAAAAAAAAAAATATATATATATATATATATATAGGAATTGAAGTAAGTCAGAATAGGTTTACATGACAGTTTAAAAAATATTTCATTTAATTTACAATGATGAAGGTATAATCAATTCAGTGATAGTAAAAGTTATCAGTACTAGATATGATAGGGATAAAAGATTGTGTGTGCTCAATTACATGTTTTTGTTCAGAAAAATGTTTATATATTTTTGTGCAATCTCAAAGGAAGGCAAGAAAAATGTCCTGGGTGAGTACAATGAAACTGTTTTCAAATTGCCAAACCCAGAAAATGTGTTTTCCATTGTATAATTATCATGCTATTCTTTATATCTCCATGGTCTTGGCTGAGATTCCATTCCCACAGGATTGGTCATTACATAGCCTTGCTGCAATGTGGTTAAGCATAGTTTGAGGCTATGCTTTTAAAAACAGAGTAACCAAAACTATACATAGGTATAGCGAAAGCTATATATAATAAAGTGAATTTCTTGAATTGTCAGTTTTTCCTAAAAGTCATTTATCCTACAACAAACATGACCATATTTCTAATATAGAATGAAATAATATATGCAAATAGTTTTTGAGGTTAAGCATTTTCAATAAATGTCATGCTTTTATTAGACCACTTTTGTATACACTCAGAGGTACCCATTCAATCCCCCAAATTGATAGGGCTTATGTTATGTGGAAGAGTTTAACAAGCACTGACTTAAAGCCTCACCCCTCCCAAATGCTCTCGAAGATTCCCCAATCATAGTATCTCACAGAATTAAAGCTTCCTTCCTCAGTACCTCTATGCCATTTCTCCCATTTTGAATAATTCCACAGTTAATTTTCTTTATAATTCACAAATTTGGACTGTCTAATAGGGGAACTATGACTATTTCTTCATCATATCATCAGCACTTAACACCATACCAAACTCATACTGGATACTCAAAAAGATGTGGCAAATTATTAAAAATCCTTTAT
Organism: Choloepus didactylus; assembly: GCF_015220235.1. Taxonomy (NCBI): domain Eukaryota; kingdom Metazoa; phylum Chordata; class Mammalia; order Pilosa; family Megalonychidae; genus Choloepus; species Choloepus didactylus. The sequence continues at coordinate 33,589,118 of NC_051307.1, forward strand.
AACACATAAGGTAAAACTCTAATGGTAGAATGTTTGCTTTTATAACTTGGATAAGATAAATGTTTGTGAACCAGAACTGTTAAATCTTCCTCTGTAGTAAGTCCACCACCCCTACTTTCCCTCCAAATTCCCCTGCATCTTAACCATGCCTCCATCTTTTTCTCTCCCACAAAAGGTCCTTTGTTACTAGAAGAGAAAGGATGAGCCAATTCACATTTAAGTGTGAGTGCTTGGCAAATCTATTAACTTGTGTGCTTTGTAGGGAATTTTTTTTTTTCAGTAAAGGAATGCATCTTTTCTTGTTATATGTGTATATAGTAAACACATAGCTAATATTAAAAAGGAAAAATATAATTTTTTTCAAACCATAAATGTGTATAATAATTTGAGGTTTTCTAATGCTTGGCGGAGGAGCCCTATCAATTAAAAAAGTAGTCATAGGATTAATGCTTTTAGTTAACTTAATGATATTGGGAAAGATAGATAGGTGATAGAAGATAGATGAGAGAGAGAGAGAGATGTACATATAACCATTATGAATTCTCTGTTTTAGCTTCTCTCTGGGAAAGTAATCCTGGTACAATTAGAATCTTTTCCAACCAAGTTACTGTTACGTTTCTTATAGAATCGGATGAAAGTGATTATATTGGCTTTAATGCAACATACACTGCATTTAACAGCAAAGAACTTAATAGTAAGTATTGTTTATTCTTTAGCCTTTGAATTTTCAGATGCTTTAATATTTAATGTGAATTTAAAAGTAGCAGAACCTAAAATTTTAGAATAAGAGTGTAACCTGTTTCATTACACTAGTAATTTAATGAGTATGTCTTATGTGTAGCTCTCTACTTGATATTGGGAAGAAGTAAGAAATTAGAAAATAGTGCATATTCTTCAAATGGGTTGAATAACCAATGTGAGAAAAATTCTGAATCAATCAAAAATTAAATTTTTATTTACTGCAAGTATTCAGAGTAAAAAAAACACTGTCACAAAATTAATTCTGCGAACATCACACATAATTTTGACTGGTGTCTTAAATCTAGCAATAGGGGAGAGAAAAATATGGGACAAGGTTTGTGTGGGTAAGTCAATGGAGGTAAAATGTAAAAATTATGTTAAAGAACAAGAAGTTATTCTTAGCTAAAACCCTGATGGGGTATTAAAGAAAAGCAGAATTTAATACAGTTGGCCAAAAAGGGGGGATGGGGGTGGGGAGGAGGCTTTATTTTTATTGAATGGAATAAAACAGTGTTAAGATGAATGTAGAAGAATGATCTTGTGGATGTCATATAATTATGAGCTCTGTAATGTTATATTTTTCAATACAATCTATTAGAATTACTCACATTGTGGACCAAATTTGAGTGTTTTTTCCTATATTTTTTAATTCACAGATTATGAGAAAATCAACTGTAATTTTGAGGATGGTTTTTGTTTCTGGATCCAAGATCTAAATGATGATAATGACTGGGAAATAATTCAAGGACCCACCTTTCCTCTTCTTTCTGGACCAGATTTTGACCATACTTTTGGCAATGCTTCAGGTATAATTTAGATTTTATTCATAAATCAACAGGAATGCAGTGTGTGTTCTTCTGCAGTTTGCACTGAGAAGTATTAAATGCAAAAAAGTCTTCCAATTTTCCTTCTTTAAACTCATGAAGCAATAAATGCATTTGAATGAAAAATAGTAATTGAATAGGCAAGTAAGAGTGTTTCAAGAAACAGTATTTAACCCAATATATTCAAAACACATTGAAAAGTATACAGAGGCCATTTGTGACAAGGAAACTTGAGTTTTTTCTCCTGATTTGCACTTATTAACACTAAGTGAACTTGTGTTAGATTAATTTTTCTGAACTTTGGTCACCTGTGCCTTAATTTCATTTTTGGATCTCTTGCTCCTTTATAGAAACACAATTATTTTGTGCATATTGATCTTGTATCCTGCAATCTTACTGAATTCTTTTATTATCTCTAATAGTATTTTTGAGATTTCTTAGGATTTTCTATATAAACAATCATGTCATCTTGAAATATAGAAAGTTTTATTTATTCCTTTCCAATCTGGATTTCTTTTATTTTTCTTACCTAATTGCCCTGCCTGGAACCTGCAGTGAACAATTTTGACATGCTCTTCATCAAAGAAAAGCCTTCAGTCTTTCACCATTCAGAATGATGCTAGCTATATTTGGGTAGATGCTCTTTATCAGATTGAGAAATTTCCCTTCTATTCTTAGTGTTTAAAATGCTTTTTCTGTGGCTACTGAGATAACCATGAAGTTTTTTGTACTTTATTCTATTAATACGTTGCATTAGATTGATTGAATTTTATGCGTTGCACCAAGCTTGCATTACTGGGATAGATCTCACTTGGTTATGGTGCATAAGCCTTATACATGCTGCTGGATTCAGTTTGCTACCATTCTGCTGAGGATTTTTATGTATACATTCATGAGGCATACTTGTTGGTAGTTTTTCTTCCTTTGATGTTTTTGTCTGATTTTGGTATCAAGGTAATACTAGACTATTACCTTGAATGAGATAGGAGATGTTCCCTCCTCTTCAATTTTATAAAAGTGTTTGCCAAGGATTGGTGTTAATTATTCTTTAAACTTTTGGTAGAATTCACAAGTACAGCTCTCTGGTAATGGGCTTTCTTTTGTGAGAAGATTTTTGGTTACTAATTTAACTTATTTACTGGTTGTAGGAGTTTTCATATTTCTTATTCCTTCTTTAGCTAGTTTGCTTAGTTTGTGTCTTTCTAGGAATTTTCCATTTCATCTAGGTTATCTAATTTGTTAGCATAAAATTATGCATAATATTCCCTTATTATTTTTATTTTTATAACATCCGTACTGTCTTTCATTTCAGATTTCATAACGTGAGTCTTCTCTTTTTTTCTTGTTCACTGTAGCTAAAGTTTTGTCAATTGTGTTGATCTTTTCAAAGAACCAACTTTGACTTTTGCCAATTGTCTCTATGGTTTTCCTTGTCTTTATTTCATTTATTTCCACGCAAATCTTTATTGTTTCCTTCATTCTGCTTGCTTTGTGCTTAGCTCTTCTTTTTCTAGTTTCTTAAGGCGGAAGGTTGGATTTGATTTGAGAACTTTCTTCTTTTTCAATATGTGTTAATGGCCATAAATTCCCCACTAAGCATGTCTTTATCTGTATCCTATTGGATTTGGTATGACAAGTTTTCATTTTCATTAACCTCAATGTATTTTATAAATTCCCATGTGACTTTTTCTTTGACCCATTGGTTAATTTTGAGTGCATTGCTTGATCTCCACATATTCATAAGTTTCCAAATTTCCTGGTGTTGTCTTCTAATTTCATTCTATTTCAGACTGAGAATATATTTTGTATGATATCAGTCTCTGTAAAGTTCTTGAGTTTTGTTTTATGGCCTATCATATAATCTATCCTAGAGAAAATTCCAAGTGTACTTGAGAAGAATGTATAATCTACTATAGTTGGTTGGAGTTTTCCATAGTTGTTTGTTAGGAGTTCTTGGCTTATAATGTTGTTTAAGTCTTCCATTTCCTTGTTGATATTCTGCCTACTTCTATCAATTATTGTAACTGGAGTATTAAACTCTTCAATAGTTTTTGTTGAATTGTTTATTTTTCCCTTCAATTCCGATAGTGCTTATTCAGGTATTTTGGAGCTCTGTGTATAGGTGATATATGTTTATAATTGTAGTGTCTTTCTGATTGATTGTCCCTTTATCATTATAAAATGCTCTTCTTTTTATCTAGAGACAATGTTGTCTTAAAATGTATTTTGTCTTATATAAGAACTATGTGGGTTACTCAGTGGCAAAGACACTGGCCTTCTGCAGTAGCCAACAGTGAGGTGGTTATATAAAAGAAGAAGAACATCTGAGCTTTCTTTGGGACAGTTTCTATTGATTGTTTACTTTCCTGATAAAATTCTTCCTTGTTTCTTTGAATATCTTATAATTTTTGTGAAATACTGGGAATTTTAAATAATACAATCTGGCAATCCTGGAAGTCAGATTCTCCTCCCTACCTAGGAGTTTTGTTGTGGCTCTTTGTTTAGAGGCTTTTATGAACTAATTCTGTGAAGTCTATATATTTATTGTGTTGACCAATGCAGTCTCTGCACAGTTAGTTTTGTGATCAGCTAATGACTGAATAGAGATTTCCTTAAATGCCTGGAACCAATAGGTCACCCAGTCTTTGACTAGGGTCTCTGAGAGCATATTGAGATACATTTTCAACACTCAACCAGGCAGTTGACAACTCTGCCTCAACTTTCACTTTCTGCTTGTGTAGAGCCTCATGCTCAGCCAGAGTTGAGAGGTTATGCCTTCTCAGATCTTTCCAAGCATTAACACAGACAGCTGTTTGTGCACACAGCCCTATTCATGCCTGTGCCATTCTAGATTCCAAAGAGTATATTGGAGCGTTTCAGAGTCCCTGTGGACATCTTATTCTCTAGCTTTTCCTTTTAAGCTTTTTGGCTAGTGTTTTTGTTTGCCTCAACAGTTATGCATTGCCTCAGGCAACTGTAAAGTTAACGATAGCCTCTAAATGTTTTTCACAACTGCCCCTGGGGTAAAGGCTTTTCCACACAGGCTGTGCTCCAAGTCAGATCAAATAAAGACAGCCTTGCAAGTTGTCAGCCATAACTTTTGATGGCCCATTGCTTCTGTCTTTGGAAATTTATTCAAATCCTCTGGCTACACACTTTCATTTTGCAGGTTAAATTATGACCAGTACATGCTATGTTGAAAGTTACATAAATGGAAATAGCTAACACTTTCCTGAGTAGAGTACAAAATGTAGTGTAAATCACAGTTAGAAATCATTGAATAAAAATCATGGCAACCAATCATAAAGGGCATTTCTTAAACACTTACTACACATTGAGTATCTTTGTGACTTATGGAGAAAGTAAAAGGCCAGCTAACAACCTCAAAGGAGTATAAAATGGAACTAACAACACTTGAGTCCTTGCTTAACAATGTACTTTGAACATGGTAAACACTAATAAATTTTGCTAAATTGTATTAAAAAGTTTTATTAATTGACATTTAATTATATAAAATTCAGCACACTCATTGTGTCTGGGAGTATTTTTAAGTACTTTTCATTGTTGGAGTCAATGGAATTAATGGAGTACTATGGAAGAGTGATTCTAAAGCATAATTCTAAGGAAAGGGTTGTAAATTGTGAATACATTTTTTTTTCACAAGAATGAGATATTTGAGTTGGATTTCAGGTAGAAAACTAGCATTGGAGGCAATAAGATTTAACTAAGAATATTAGAAATCATGAGGGAATGATCAACCATGAAAGCCTTGGAAACAAATATTTATACTATCAAACATAATTCCTGAACAGAAAATTACAAATCTAAAAGTAATGTGGATATTAAAAAATAAGGGATAATGCAAAAGGACCAAGTGGAAATTTTTGCATCTAGGTAATTTTCTTAGATAAAATCCATCCTATATTATGATTTAATCATAAGTTACTGATGAAAAATTTAATTCAAATAACATTTATTAAAAGTCTCCTCTAATTAGCATTTTTCTAGGCATTAAGGTCACTGAATAAGATGGGAAAGTGTCTTGGTTCTCAAGAAGCTCATGGTTTAAAAGTAGCTTCCAAAGTATTCCTCATAATACAATACAGCTCATATGTACCATTTCTATGAAGATTTTCCTTATCCTATACATTGAAATCCTCCTTCCCATTGAATATTATAAGCACCCCTGTGCCAGTCTGGATATATTACACCCTCCAAATCTATGTTTTAATCCAATCTTGTGGGATATTTGGATTAGGTTGTTTTCATGGAGATTTGACTCATCCAACTGTAGGTAAAATATTTTGATTATATATTTTCATGGAAGCGTGCCATCCCACTCTGGGTGGATCTTGATTAGTTCACTGGGGTATTTAAGAGAGAAGCTAAGAGCTGACACAGACCCAGATGCTTGCTGATGTTTAGAGATGCTTGAAGTTGCATGCAGAAGGATGTTTGGAGATGCGAAGCTAAGAGATGAAGCCCAGAGTTTGCCTCAGAGAAGCTAAGAGAGGACTCCCAGATGCTTAGAGAGAGAGCCACTGGAATCAGAAGATGAAAGCAATGCAACCAAAGAGGAAAGGACCAGCAGACACCAGCCACATACCTTCCCAGCTAACAGAGGTGTTCCAGATACTATCAGCTGTTCTTCAGTGAAGGTATCCTTTTGTTGATGCCTTAGTTTGGACACTTTTATGGCCTTAGAACTGTAACTTTGTAACCAACTAAACCCCCTTTATAAAAGACTATCCATTTCTGGTATTTGCATAATGGCAGCATTAGCAAACCAGAACAGATTTTGGTATGAGGAGCGGGGTGCTGCTCAGTTTGCCAATACCAAACATATTGGAATGGCTTTTTAAATGGATAAGGGGAAGATTCTGGAAGAATTGTGAGGAGCTTGATAGAAAAGGCCTAGACTGCTTTGAGGAGACTTTTGCTAGAAATATGGACTCTAAATATACTTCTGATAAGCCTTACAGAAGTGATTAACGTGTCATTGCCAACTGGATCCTTGTTTTAAAGTGGCAGAAAACTTGGCAAAATTGAGTCCTGTTGTTGGATGGAAGGCAAAATTTGAAAGCGACAAGCTGGAATACTTAACTAAAGAGGTCTCCAAACTAAGCGTGGAAAATGCAGCCTGGCTCCTCCTTGCAGCTTATAGTAAAATGCATGAAGAGAGAAATAAGCTGAGAACTGAACTCTTGGGTACAAAGAAATGAGAAATTGATGGTCTGGAAAATTCTGGGCTAGAAAGTGAGACCCCAGAGGCCCCATGTGAGGATTTAACCAAACATAAAACCCGATCTCCATTCCAGTACAAGCAAGGTTTGGAGATGGAGTCATCCAGAAAGGATTTATGGAAAGTCCTATTGTTTGACAGTTCTGACCCTTCTATGCTGCATGCCAAGCCAACAGATTTTTTGCAAGATCTGTATAAATGGAACCACTGCCAGTCTGGACTAAAAGGGACAAAAGAGGGACAGAGTGAAGGAAGAATTTCATCAGAGAAGGCAGAACCATGGAAGCCAAGGTCTGAAGCCAAGAAATCTTAGGCAAGGAGAGCAGAGCAACCCATGCATGTGGAAAGGGTGAGTTTGCCCCAGAGTCAGAGGGCTGGCCTTCTGCCTCAATGCTCAGAAAGAGTGCTGCCACCTCAGGCCTCAGAGAGGGTGGAGCACATTCCCCAGGAATTGGGGAGAGCCTGGCCACCACCCCATTGTTCTGAAGGGGTTGTGTGTGTGCTCCAGAGATGGAAGAGAGTCTAGGTGCCACCCTGATGTTTGAGAAGGGTGGGGCTGAGAAGAAGCTGGTCTCCCCAAAGTGTGGATATGTTGGAGCACTCACCCCAGCATTTGGAGATAAAGGTTCCTCGTAAGCCTTTGGAAAGTGTGGGACTGCTGCCCTCTCAAACCCTGAGAATAAAACATCATTCCATAGATTGCTCTTAGACTTTAAAATCGAATGAAGTTTGTCCTGCAGGTTTTAGGAAATTTTTTGGACCTTTGACCTTTGTTTTCCTTTCAATTTCTCCCTTTGGCAAAGGGAACATTCTGCCTATGATAGTCCCTCCTTTGTATATTTACAGCAGATAACTTGTTCTGAGTTTCACAGGTCCAAAGCCAGAGGAGAATGTTAGGACTTTGTACTTATCTATATTGTGATGGAATGAAAGTATTTTTGTATTTGGAAAGAACATGTCTTTTGGGGGTCCAGGGGGAGGACTGTGCCAGTTTGAATACATTATGTCCCCCAAAAGCAATGTTTTAATACAATCTTGTGGGATATTTGGATTAGGTTGTTTCTATGGAAATGTGACTCACCCAACTATAGGTACCTAATGCATTCTCAGTGCTTGACATCTAATTAGTATGCAAAATTATTTTGGATTAAATGAATGAATGTCTACCATTTTCACTCAATAAGTAATTTTTGAGTGAGTGAATTATTGATCAAATGAAATACCTTAAAACATAAACAATAATCTGAATTCATGTGAATTGTAATTTATTATTTGTGGTCACAGAGACTGATACTCTTGTTATGTTTTGTAGGCTGATGTAATGTCAGTTGCAAACATCATCTTATAGAATGAGATCAGAGTTAATTTTTCAAAGTAAAAATGTATCTCATGTATCCTGGTCCTTTAAAAAATGGCATTCCTAAAATAAGAAAATATCAGTCATCACACCATCTCAACCTGATGAAAACATTTCTCAATATAAAGTGACTACTTTTAATCTATTAAAGAATCCAATTTATTCTTTCATTCTTTTATTCAAAAACTATTTGTTGAGCCCCAGACCCTATTCTAGACATATAGAATCCATCTGTGAACAAAATAAAATTTTATGCTCTCATGAATTACAGATTCTAGTAAAAGAAAATAGAAAATAAACAACATTCATGACAAGTAATTGAATTATTTTCTATGTTAAATGATGATGAGTAGTATGGAATAAATATAGGGCATGGCAAGGGAGTGCAGGTTTTGGGGTGCTATTGCAAAGTTAAACACCATAGTCAGTTTAGGCCTCATTGAAAAAGTGACATTTTAACCAGAACTTTAAGGATCTCAGTGATGAACCACATAAATTATTTCAGACATAGGGAGCAAGCAGAACAAATCCACTAAGTGGGGATTATCTTAGTTTGCAGACTGCTATGAAAAAAACACACAAAATGGGTTGTCTTAAACAATGGTAATTTATTGGATCATGGTTTTGAGACAGGAAGAAGCCCCAAATCCAAATACCATCAAGCTTTGCATTCTTCTATAATCTGTTACATTCTAGAACTGGCTGCCTGCAATCCTCAGGGTTCCTTGGCCTGTATCCCTGCCTCCCTGACATGGCAATGCCCTCTCCTTTTCTCAGCTCTTCCGGTTTCCTCTGACTTCCAGATTCTTCCTGTGTGACCTCCAACTTCTGGCTTCCAGCTTCTTCTCTTTATTATGCCTCCAGTTATATGGAGTAAGACTCACCCTCATTCAGTCTGGCCATGAGTGAACTAAAAATAACATCGTCAAGAGATCCTATCTACAAAGGGTTCACAGCCACCAGAACGCAGCTTATGGTTAAGCACATGTTTAAACTGGGGTACATAAGTCACCCTACTGCTGGGCATGTGGCTGACCTGTTTGAAGAAAAGTCAAGAGGCCAGCATGGCTGGAGTGGAATAAGTAGGAGCAGTAAGGTTTAGATAATGATGGTCTACTGTGGCTTCTGTGGACTTTTATCTGAGTGAAATGAGGAGCTGTTGCAGCCCAAGAGGGCCATGCCAGTCCAGAGGCCAAAGAAGACAACAAGCATTTTCTGATCCATGAACTTTTACTCAGGGCTTACTTACAGGGTGAGAAGTCGTGGCAAGATCATGATGGCTCTCTCAGGCCAGGCAGGCATCGTGTTCACAAGGAAGACAACCGAGCAATGCCAAAAGGGCAGAAAGCCTTTTATGAGGGTTTAAGACAAAGGCCCTCCTAAGGGTGGGGGGAGCATAGATGCAGGAATAGGTCATTCTGACCTGGGGGGTAGTGCAGGAAGGACTAGAAAAACACTTGAACAATTACATTTTGCTCTTTTTGTGAGACTAAGAGCCTCTCACTTCCTGCCTGCTTGCATAAAGTTACATTTCAAGGTCAATTTACCCTTTTTTTCTCTACTGGCTTAGAAAGACAATAGGTTAAACATTTAGTTGCCTAGGTCATGCAGACTGCTGCACACCCAAGATCTGCAGGCCTGCTTTGCTCAGGCCACAGGTTTCTACAGGAGCTATTAGAGGTTCTTGATTTCAGGAGTACTGTACTATCACGGTGACTGAGAGAGAAAAGGTTGTGGGAGGGCAGGAGTGTTGTTAAGGATACCAGTGGAAGGCTATTGCATAATCCAAAGAAGTCATGGAACTCATATCAGAGTGAGAGCAGATGTGGTAAGAATGGGTCAAGTCCTGAAGATAAAGCCAACAGGATTCTGCTAAATGAGATGCTAGTATGGAACTATGGACAAAAAAAATGTGCTTTACTTAGATACATGATCCCATTAGACCAGATGTGTTTAGCATTGAAAATTATGATGTGAATATTCTTACACAGAATAATCTTCTTTGAATAAGTTATTGCCCAGAGCCTGAGCCTCCATGGATTAATTAGTAACCTAACAACTGATGACAAGCCTCTAAGTGATAATGACCCGAACTGCTAAGAAGTCTTTCCTAAAACAGCACAAAAGTCTCATCATTTCTTTTCCTTTACTGCAATAAAAAAAGTGTCTCTACCCCACTTGGGCAAGAGTAGTTAGAGGAAAGTGAAGAAAACATTTATATCCATTGACTATGACAGATATCGTTTATGTAGTTGAAATCTTTGATGTCCAATTTATCATTTTTCTGCTTTTATGCCATCACAATAAAAGATAAAATAATTCCACTGATATTTGAAGACTATAAGTACATTACAGAAGAAAAATGGTTTCAGCTTGCCAATAGATTAAATAACCAAAGAAATGAGATGAAACTGACCAAAGTGAAACGGGTTGGATGTCAAGTGGAGGTATTAAACAGTTGGGTCTGAAATGGGGTCTCAGGAGAAAGCCATGAAGCAGGAGTTATTTAAAATTAAACAGGTCAGAGTAGTTCAGGGCCCACCAGAGGCAGCAGTGTAATGAGGACAGATGATAAGGCATAATAGGTCCTTTCCAACTCTAATACCTGTGATTTCATAATCTACCAGTCATTCCCCACCAAGGGGTATTTTTCTTCCAACCTGCTTTTTTATGTGTCAGAGCATCCTACCTCTGAAACGGAAGAGAATTAGATCTCCCCTGCTGCTCCTCTTATCCATGCAGGGTTTTTTTTTTTTTGTTCTTTTCTGTCACATTAAATGACAAGAAACTCTAAATGAAACAGGTAAACTTTGAATTAACATTGCTTTAGGAAAGACTATCTAAGCCCCTTAACCTTTTGAATCCCTGGGAAGAATTCACCCTGCTTGAGCATCAGCTCCTAAATCTCTGCACTGCCAAATTCCCAGGGTGTCTCTTTACCTCTTAGCAGCAAAGAGAATTGGTGGAGATGACACTGATGCAGGGCAGCATCTCAGGGCTCCAAAGTGGCCCATTTGTTCCGAAAATCAGGGAGAATGAAGTTAGTAACATTTGAAAACTTCAGAAATATAGGGGTCACAGAAGGGTAGATAGCCCAGTGAAAGTGTTTCTTTCTTTGACTTTCTCAACAAAATCATAATTGCTTCTAATGCTTCGGGAGGCAGCATAGTGTAGTAGTGAAAGCATTAAAATATAGACCTTGGAGTCTTAGCTGGGTTTGAAGCTTCAGTTCTGCCATTTGGGCAAGTTATCTGTCCTCTCTCTGTGCCTCAGTTTCTTCATCTGGAAAGTGAGGATGATAATAACAGAATCTGACTTCAGAGGCATGTTATGAGAGTTAAATTTGTTACTATGTTAAAAAATAATAAAACTTAGAACAATGCTTATCATATAGACAAGTGCTGTACACTTGTTAGGTATTATAGCTATTTTCTTTTCATGCCACAAAATATTCAACAGATACAAATTTGTTGCACTACTGTTCTAAATAGTATGCTAGGGAGGAAGCTAGTTATACCGCTCAATTTTCAAAAGCCTAGCAAGTCTTTTAGTCTGCATTTCATTTTGCATATAAACTTTTTCTAAGATAACTGTAACAGTAACTTTCTAATATTGATAGGATCATACTCAATTTGGAACATTCTTCAATCTAAAACTTTCAGTTATATTTATCTACTATGTTCAGTTAATTTTTAATATGTACTTAGGACTCATGAGTAATTTATATCAGTCTATTTTCTTCTTGAGGGGGGTCTCAAAGTGTGCAGAAAGGTCCACAATCTCTCCAGTTTCTGTTGTGCTTTCATTCGCATCAGCACATACACAGCACGTTTTCTCTCAAATAGAGTTACATGGGGGAGTAGGGGGAGGATTAGTTTGGTTCATGGAGAAATAAGAAGAAAATGGGATAGAAGGAAGTTGTGAGACAAATCTAATGACCCAAAGGAAAGCTTTAATGTATAACTAAATTTAAGAATTGCATGCAACTTCTGAGTTTTAAACTGGCTCTGAGGTCAATTCTGAGAGCTCTCAAACATATTTCTAATTGAAGAATTTAAAAAGAAATTTTGTAATTTGATCACATAAATTCCCACATGGTTATAAAAAATCTCTACTTAATTATACCTTTTGTGTAGAACTTTATTTTAAAAATTGAGAAGCAAGTTAAATTAGTGAAACAGAATGTATTAAACAATATTCATCTAATGCATATAGGTAATTCAAAAATTTTTTAAAAAGTCTCTTTCCCCCAAAGTTTTAGTACACTTTTAAAAATATACATGTGAATGTAAGTAAAATACACAAGAGAATATACAAATGACATCAGAGAAGTACAAAGTCTAGCTGAGAAGTCAAAAGAGTAGTAATTTCCAATTGGGAGGACTGAGAGAGTCTTTCCGAATGAGACGGCGGTTTGATTTAATTGACCTCAAAAATTTATAGAATGTCAACAAATACAAATGAAAGGGCAAGTGTGAGGCCAGAAGAAAAACCCAGGAACAAAAGACTTAAAAAGTCACAAAATGTCTTGGTGTTTAAAGAAATAAAAAATAATATAATTTTATAGAAGTGCTGTGTGGAAAGAAATGAATTATAAGAACTATGGCTTAAAAATGCTATCAAGGACACACTCCAGAAGGTCTTTTACCATCAGAATGAATTCGTATTTGACTCAATAGGAAATAAAGAGGCAGTAAAAGATGTTGAGTACATTATATCATTATTGTTGCATGGTTCCTTCTTCTTCCCTTAATATATGAGCTATAAGCTAAGAATAAAAACAGTAATTTCCCTGAGAAAATATTCAAGATGGTTCTCAACACCAAAACCCTCCCCCACACTTCAAATGACTCAAATTTTTGGTTGGGATAATGAATCCCAATCCAGAAAGCACTTTATGCAGCAAAGTGAGCCATTTAGAAAGCTTTTATATGGATTAGCATGCTTCCTGTTCCTCTGTGATATGATTAGCTATCATTCAAAGAAATATGGAAGATGAAACCGTTATAAAATCAGGTAACTTCTTATTTAGAGAAATGCAGAATAGTCAATGAAATGTAAAACTGAAGGTCTTTGGAACTCTTAACTTTGCCTTTAAATTTATATTTAAATACTTGTAAATATTGTAAGTTGGTTCATTAGCATGCTCAAATATCTTCATGTACTGATTGACACTAAAGAAGTGTATCAATCAAAATATTTACTAAATTGAAATTAAACTGGTATTTAGATGTGATAATATAATGAAACAGTCATGCAGACCTAAGATAAGAAAGATTAAATATGTTAGTAGTGGAGTCCTAGTTCAAAGTTCTCGTTTTATAAATTGGGAAGCACAGAGCTGATAAATGATTTTCCTAAATAACAATTTGTTGTGGCAGAGTTGCTGCCTTCAGAGCTTGAGACTAATATCCTTTCCACTATATGTAAACGTTTTCCTCATATTTTCACTTTGAAGCCTTCTTTTTCCTGCTTAATGAAAGATATATCCCATACAATGAAAATGCTAATACTTAAGCAAAGTACTTTCTTTTTTTGTTATTTCTGCAGGATTTTACATTTCTACCCCAATTATGCCAGGATGGAGAAGAGAAAGAGTGGGTCTTCTAAGTCTCCCTTTAGACCCCACTTTGGAACCAGTATGCCTTAGTTTCTGGTATGTTGTAGAAATATGCTAAACATATTCAATGATAATATTGCCCTTTTCAAGTTGCCTGGTTCAGATGTTTTCTGAAGTTTGGATGCATGCACGCCCTATTGATGAAATTGCAAAATTCTGGTAGACTCCCTTCCTCTTCTCCTGCAATTCTCATGCCCAGGGTAAAAGGGATATTTCAAAGACAGTAAAAATTTAGAAGGATCTCCAGCAGTCCAAAGTAAGATTCAGGTTTATCTCCAATTTCTTTCTTTGTGTAAGAACAGCAGGCTTTGGTGGGGAGTGGGGGAGAAACAGCAGAATGTCTGAGTGACTGCTGTGGAACACGGAAATTATGCAATTTAAAAATAACAAAAACAACAACAAATAAACAAAAGCACACAGAGGGTAAAAGGTGATTCCAAGGCAAATATGTTGACAAAGTTATTTGATGTGCCTGGGCTCTAAGTTTTGTTTTGTTTTATTTTGTTTAGAATCTCAGAGTAATTGATTAGTAAGAAATAGTAAGACACAAAACTAAACCTATTGTGCAAACTTTGACATATTTATTAGGAATAAACCATTTACTTTAACACAAAAGATGGTCTTTATACTATTTTACTTGTTTTTACAGCAGGATAATCAGGAATTAGGTAAAAAGGATTTGGGGGACTTAAGAAGATATACCTACATCTTTTTCTGAAGGCTAGAGGGGAAAAGAAAGAGTAGATGAATTTCCAGAAAGTTCTGCTGCAATGAATGCCTAGGAATAAGATAGTAGATTTTTACGAACAATTATTTGATGAAATTATTGAATGATAGATTCTCTAACTTTTCTTGGATATCCTTTTGCTATCAAATTAAAGTTGGACTAGAGAAATTCCAAAGAGAATGCATGTTTGCAACAAGATTTTCTTTTCTAGCATACTTGCCAAAGTACACTCTAACTCTCTACCTGTGAAAATTTAAGTGAAATAAAACACACACAAAAAAAGATATAACATGCCTTGCCATTGACCTAACATATTAGAATAATATCTGAGAAGGGCTAGAGAAAAATGAGGATAATTATGCAATTATTCATAGAAACTATCTCCCTTCACCCCTCGCTTTCTTTATTTCTTGATCCTCTTACCACATACACCCTCCTTTGATAAGTTTGGTGAGTTAATAGAAAATATAGTCATATCATAAGTTTAAAAGTTAGGGGTGGATACGCAATGCTGTAACTGTGCACATCATGTTGTAACTGGGCACATAAATGAGAAGTAGAATCCCAAATGACTCCCTCTTTGAATGTGTCCTTCAGCGTCTTCATCAATTATGGGACTTTGCACATAAATTCCATGAAATGACAAAATTACCTTGCATTTGGCAAACCATTTGCAAGCTTGCAGTTGCTTCAATAAAGCTGCCAAATATTTTTGGGATGTTGGAGTATATTCTCAAAGTTCATTTTTTTTGTTTTCAAATTCTTGAAGTTTTTACTTAACATACTTGATTTCATAAAGCAAATTTGCATCCGTCTTGCCTGCCAACTACCTCCATTTATCCAAAGGAGAACAGGTGTTCATTATTGATTTTTGATTTTATTTTGCTCACTAATACTATTGATTCTAATTCTGCATTATTCTGATATTGTAGGAATCCAATAATTTTTTTATTTGCTTGTTTCTGAACTAGGTATTGTATGTATGGTCAAAATGTCTATCAATTAAGCATTAATATCAGCAGTGACCAAAACATGGAGAAGACAATTTTCAAAAAGGAAGGAAATTATGGAAAGAATTGGAATTATGGACAAGTAACATTAAATGAAACAGTGGAATTTAAGGTTGGCAAAACACTGTTCAATTTTCATAATTATGTGTTTGTATTCTTTTTAGGGTAATACTGATTTATTTTCTGCAAAAAGTCAAGTCACTTTCTCTACTTTCCTCATCTACCTCTTTTTTTATCTTGAGTACTTTATTTTCATTTATTCATTGACATTAAAAAACACTTATTGAGGAACAATATACCACATGTAAAGTACTACTTATACTGGGCCATAAAAGTTCAGTTACTTTTTAGGGTATTTCAGCTTTCTCCAGCAACTTTGTACCAAAGACCACTGTTTCTTTCCATGTCCCCTGCTTGCCTAGAGTGTCCAGCATTTCACAGACATCACCCAGGTCTGCCCTTCACTTTTCTAGAGAATCATCCTTTCCTTTTAGCACCTCCAACCCCATCAGTATCCCCCAAACCAGCCCTTCTCTAACTTAATACCCACATCTTTCCTTTAGAAACAAATTCTATGAGCTGTGTCATTTGGGAAGTCTCTGATCATTTATTTCACATTAAGTGAATTAATTTTTCAGATAACAGCATATAGTGTATTCCCTTCCTAAGGGTGTTTGCAATTAAACTATAAGATAATAGAGGATGATAATTTGACCAAATTAACAATATTTTAATTGGCTAATTTCAGACAAGAGAGTCTCACTTTCAGAGGACATATATTTAGACAGGCATTGTCATCAGCAAAGCCTTCAGTTTCTCCCCCATGAGTTGGTGTAAGGCAGGCAATAGCCAATGGCCCTCTGCTGTGTTCCTCTCATCTTTCTCTCTTTACTTCCCTTCCTTTTTTTTTTTTCATTTTTTTTACTGAGATTGTTCACATACCATACAACTATCCCAAGATCCAAAGTGTGCAATCAATTGCCCATGGTACCATCTTACAGTTGTGTAACCATCACCACCCTTCCTTTTTACTTTTTCTTCTTTCTGATCCCATGACTTTTTTCTACAAAGTTTTCTTCTCCAACTTTTTTTCTTGATTATTGAAAGGGATGAAGTAAGGGAAAATGAAACATTAAGAGAACAGAGAGCTGGCAAGAATGAGTACATAAGTATTGCAGTGCTCAGATGTGACTCAACTCTGAGCATTTTTTAAAAAAAAACGAAGCGGAATCCACATTTTCAGTTAGCTGATCAGTCAGTGTGAGAGTGTTGAATTCTACAAATGTTTCCATCTTTGCTTTGCCACGTGAGCAAAGTCACTGCAGTCTCTTTGAAATTCAATTTGCTGATATGTGAAAGGAAGAAAATAATACCCATTTAGAATCATATTTAGCATGCAGTAGATGGAATGAATGAACAGATGACTGTATAATAGTACTGAAAATATCAAATGACATAATGTCTACAAAGTGCCTAGCAGAACAATTAGTACGTGGCAGGTATTCAGTTTACATCTCTCCTTTTCTACAGAGGAGAGGATACAGGAAAGTCCAGCTAAAAATACTCATTGTCCTTGAGATCCTAATATGCTCCATCTGACTAAGACCTTTCTTACAATTCTGCATCTGTATCTTCTGGATCAGCATCTATATACAGTCTCCCATACCAGCACCCTAGGTGAATTATGGCCATGACCAGCTGATTTGAATGACCATATTATACTCATAGCTTTCTCTTCTTCCCTTCTCCCATGTGTCTTATCTTCAGGCTTTGTATGCCCTAATCAGGCAGACAGCTATCTGGATGTCTAATGTTGTTGTGGGGAAAGATCTAGGTGAAAGTTCTTCTCCCTGCCCAATAATATGTGTATTACAGAGTAGAGTATGACTTTGAGTAAAATAAAGTATAATATTTGAGTACAACAGAGTAAAATAGAGACTACTTTGGAGTATCACTCCAAAAAGAGAGAGAGAGATTGAGATCCCGACAATAATGCCTAATTCAGAGGGAGGACACTAGTGAAAATTTAGACCAGTGGGGACACATAGTAAGGGAGCTGTGTTAAGTAGGAGGAACTTATAAAAACATGATCCGTCAATGTTTCACTATGCAATTACTGGTCATCTACATTTGGAGAGAGCCAGTTTTTGCTCTCCAGAAGAATAATCAAGTCAGAGAAGGTTTGACTGGAATCATTTCATATACCTCTCTGATTTACAGGTTGCTTTTAATGCTTTTACAAATCAGTTACTGAGTGATATAGCATTGGATGACATTAGCCTAACATATGGAATTTGCAATATGAGTCTTTATCCAGAACCAACTTTGGTCCCAACTCCTCCACCAGAACTTCCTAGTAAGTAGCCTGAGAGTATTGTCCCTTATTAAGTCATTAACGTTTTCAGATATGTCTTGTTTGGGCTTTTTTTTTCCCTTGCTATCTCAGACTAACATATTTTTTTCACTGAAAAACAAAAACTTTAAAATGTCAGTAAAATGGAGGCTAGCAGAAATTTTATGCATAAACTGACAATGAAAATCACCTAGTATTTTGTTCTGCATCATATTTATAATAATTTTAGTGCTCTTTTCTTTTTGGAACTAATGAATATGCTGATTTCCATTTTGTTTTCACTGCAGTATGAACCCATGCTTCATTGACTAGTCTTTTGGGAAGAAGCCTTGAGGTTTTCATAGCTTTCTTGAGGAATGATTTTCAGATCTCAAGAGGAATTTGATGAAGCTTAAAACCTTCCAAACATCTTTTCAGAATAATTTAAATAGTTGAGTCTGGCCTTTGAAAATACAGGCATAGATCACGCTATTTTTTTTTTCCTGAAATGGTGCCTTTGGAAGGCTTTACAATACCTTCCCTTCACTAAGCCACTAATGTGTTGCAGCTGAGCAGTGATAAAGATTTCTGGTGCCCTATGGGTTCTTCACACTTAAAGAAAAAAATGGAGTCTATGTTGACCTGTTCTCTTAAGTTAAGTTGGAAACATGACGTTTCAGAGGGAAAGGGATGTTATCATTCACCTTATTCATGTCAAAGGGGACAAACACTATATACCATTCTCAAACTATGGGATTTGAAAGATAACAAAAATCCACACATAATGTTAAACAATATCGAGCACCCATTGCCTCTTGATTGGGATGTTTTCACTGCATTGTAGTTTTGAAGCAAAAACATCTCTATAGTCTTTGTAGGGTAGTGATGGGAAGCTGATCTAGGTCTACAATTTGCTTTTGTCAAACCATATGGATTTGAGTCCACAAACAGCACTTTTTTAAATTTCCCGTTTCTTTCCAAGATCACTTGAAATACTTCCTACATTAACATCAGCAAATCTATTTGGTGAGCCTATCCAAATTTTGTTTTACTTCCAAAAATATATATGTATTTCCTGCTTTTAGTCTGTTTAAAAAAAAAAAAATTTCAAATGAGTGGCTTAACAACTAGAGGCTCTAAAGATAAATGACTTGTGTTTGAGAACATTTAACAACTGAGCTGCCATTAACATGAGAACAGCCATTATCCCACCATACTGGTCCCATGGAACTATAGTGAATGTGCACTTTTACCATCTTGTGTATTATCATGTTTAGATGCTTTTATGGGTTATACATAAATTCCTCAATATTTCAAACGTTTATTCAAATTTTATAAATATCTGCTATGTGCATTGTACTGCATAAGAAATATAATATGTAGAGATAACCATTGATACATAAATATGTATATAAATATCTAAAGCTATATAAATTACATACCCTCTAAAAGTAAAACATGAGAGAATAAATGACAGAGAAGAGTGTGAGCTGGAGAAAGCTTTAAGGAAGAAATAAGATAAAGAAACCTAATCACACTTACAAAATTGAAGCAAAAACAGGAAAGTACGGTACATTCTCATTGTGATAATATTGGCCAAAAAATTATGGCAAACACGTGAATTTCTTGACACCAAACTCTGGGTCTAATTCACTTTTGTTTCATGAGTGTCTGACTGATTATTAACACATAAATAGGAGCTCAATAAATACTTTAATATATAAAGTAAGCTTTTCTTTTCTCTCTTTCTCTGCCTGTGTGTTTGTGTGTGTGTGTGTGTATGTGTGTACACCTTGTTGTGTTTTGATTTGGTGCCACAGATATTTTTTTCAAGCAAAATCTTGGCACTGAAAATAAGGCTTAGAAATGATAGCAAAGTATGAAAAACTACCAACATGAATGCAATAATGTGAGGCTTTGTGGAGTTGTTTAAAAATAATTGTCTCATTCCATTCTGTGAGGAGTGCCACAAACTACCTGCCCATTAAATAGAATATTTTTAAGCAAAGAGCACATTTAGAATCATTGAACTCATTGCTGGTTGGACAAATAATTTCTATAAATACTGAATATTAGCAATGTATGCTGGTTTGATAATGCAATCATTTAAGACAATAGCTTTTCTTCTGTAACCCTTTTTGACCATCTGTAAGTGGTCAAGAAGAAAAACATCATTTCATAGGCTCAATATTAAAAAATAGCATAATCTCATAATTAGCTAAAATAGAAAATTTGAGATAAATTTTCACGTAATATTCATTTAAAACTTTAAATATGGTTTGCCATGTTAAAACTTTATCTATGTGAAACATTCATTCCTCATATCTATTCTAATTAGAAAAAGAAAAAATAGTATCTCTGTCAAGGAAGCTTGGTATCCCTGCATATTTTAGCAATAGAGGAATTATAGTGATAGAATAACTCATCTGATTTTAAAACATAAACTTCATAATTTTCCCAGAGTATTTTTGTTCCAGTTTTCAAATGGTTCACTTCAGAGCAATATTTAGAACAGCTGAAAATGTTAATTACTATCAAAAGGATTCTGAACAATTTCATTCTATTCCATTTCCAATTTGTTCAGTGAAATTTGTATTTGAGCAGAGATTTTCTGGTTCCAGATCACTGATTTGTTTAAGCAGAGATAAAAGGAAACCATGGCTGACTGGCTAATAGCCTTTCTTTGGCTCTTTATAGAACATTTAAATAAGAAAATAATCCCAGACAAGTAACTGAATAGTAAGACTCAGCTTCCTCCCTCCTTCCCAGAGAGCCACATTGCATCTAGTCTTGGGAAACATGAGTTCAGTTTTTACAACTGCAGGAATTCTTCCATTTTATGACTTCACTCGCTTGGTGCTGCATCAGCTCTATGATTGCTGACCTTTGACATTGGCATGGATTAATTTAAAGGTGGGGATTGTGTTGAGACCACTTTAAAACAGTAAAAATTCCATTACACAAATATGCCAATTTAAAACACAATTTTGAAGATTCATGACAGAACAGGTGTGTATAAAAAAATAAATCCACATCACAGGCCTCAGACTTGTTTCTGGAGCTATTCACACTATAAGGTAAAAAGGAAAAACTATAGTTATAGCTTTTGATTTCCACACAGCTTTGTTCTCTTTCATCATTAATAATGCCATTTCCAATTTCCAATTTCCAAACACAAAATGAAAATCCATTTAGAAAGCTATTGTAGACATGGCATTATATGTAGGTCTAAAGAATCTAATCCTGTTCTTCATTTAGGAATAAATCATTACCCTACCTTCCTCTGTTGTAATTGACAGCAATATTCCACCAGGGCTGCTTGCTTTCCATATCATTAGTATGACTTGATAGTCAAACCCCTAACAGATTTGATATTAACAGCAAACATTTGCTCCTGTATCAATGTGATTTTCTCTGTTCTATTTTCTTTTATTATTTTTGCCTTTAAAACTCATAATAGTTCATTAGAGATATTATTGGCTGGATTCCATTAGTTACAAATAAAATTTAAACAACAGGGAATGATAAATTTGAGCTTTATTTTCATAAACTTAAATAAAAGTATTTACATCACAGATGGTCACTCTAACACATAGCAATGGAAATATCAGTTTTGATATATAAACTGCATGGGAGATTTCATTTTGCGTTATAACCTGAAAGTTTAAAGCTTTATCTAAATACTGAAGGACTTGTTTGACCAAATGTCAAACATGAATGTGAGACATTTTTTCTCAGGCTAAAGTTATCATTTCCACTCACATGAGCCAGAATCAAAGAAATGTTTTTTACCATATTCTTAATCTCAAGTCACAATTGCCATCGTTACTTATTCTATTGTAAGTATCTTTAAATTGAATGCTTTTTTGTGAGTGAAAGCTGGGCTCTCCTCCTTTCTATCCCACAGTTAACACCTCCAAATTGACACATATGCCATGGACTTCAAATGCTTATGCATGCATTAAAAATGGCATGCTTCAAGCAAACTAACTGTTCATGACAACCACCTTGCAGAATACTGCATGTTATTTATATACCGTCTATAGTGAAAGTCCCTGTTGGCATAGTAAGAAATTAATTAGGATGTAAATCTTTGCGAGAACAACTTCAAGAAAAGGAAAAGGGGTGAACAAGGCTAACAGCTATAAGGGAATAGAACACCCTGTACCAGACAGGCTATTTCACTCTTGTTCTCTGCCAGGGCTGGTTTATCTAATGACAGCATGACTATGATATCCAGAATTCCATTTCATGAGACTTTGCCTCCTCTATTAAGAAGTGCATGCTATGTCTCCACTTTAGCATCATCACCATTAAGATAAATTGTGCCATTCCATTTAGAACGGCTTAGAGTGCTTTTGCCAATTCCTTCTAGTCATTTATATACAGAGAGTAACTGATGCATCTAATCAGGCCAAGAATCAGACATATTTTACTGGTCAGTTATTTGATATGAAATTATATTTGAAATGCTTTTTAAAAAGTACTTGTTAAGTATTTTAAAGAGATTGATTTTCCAAACTTCTGATTAGTAGAGAAATGCCAAGTAAACTGCTGGCATTGACAGGCTTAATGATTATACCTGACAACATTTTAGTTCTGGTTGTGTATTTATTAAAGTCCTACCCACTCCTCTTTATATATAATATTATGTTAAGTGTTCAGTAATATGAACATTCAACGCATTCTCCAAATGTAGGCTATTTACCATATTAGTAATCAGAGATTTTAAAATTTTTCTATTCCTTGAAGAGAAAATGAATAAAAGTAGGGTATGGGGAATCCATTATTGGTCACATTGGCCATGGCTAAATTTGTAAAATAGGAGGAGTTGGCCACCTTCAGTCTTCAGTCTGCAGTGTTATTTTGTCTCTGAAATTATTATTTCCCCTATTACTGAGGAATGAAAAAAGCATTTTATGGTAGTTGGGGATTTTTAAAATTAAATAAGTTGTATGTATGTGGGGATGGGGGCTCTGTGGTCATTCCTTTTCAGAAATTTATGCAAGACCATCAATTATATGATCAAGGAAAGCAATCGCCCAGAAGAACAGCTTCTGTGGTAGAATACAGTTTCGTCCCTCATTCCCTCATCCCTCATCCCTCATTTAATCATTTTCAGTAGAGTATCTGTCCTTATTCCCCTTTACCCATCTTTGTTTGTTGCAAATGGCTTTCTCAGCACCCTGTTGTAAACAGCTTTCTTCCTTCTAGATTGATCTGTCATTGACCTTATTTGTCAATGCTTAAGCCCATGATCCCATCACCCTCCTCTTTGTCATGCAACCATCAAGTTCCACTTATCAGAACTCAGTCTAAAGCCTGCTTATGGCTTGGACTAGATGACAGAAGTGATTCAGAGTATAATCCACCTATTGGGAGAAAGTAACACATGGTGGGATCGGCTTGAGATTAACTGGGTTGAAGTCTTGACTCTGACACTAAGTGAATATGTAGCCTTGGCAAGTAAATGGATATCTCCAATCCTCAGATTTTATGTATGTGAAAACCATGTCTCAGAAAGATTAACTAACTAGCTCAGACCCACACTTTAATTTAATCCACTAGCTCCAACACATCTTTTTTTTACTACACTGTATTCTCTTTCCAGATGAGACAGTATGCATGAGAACACTTTGCAAACCATAAGGTTTTGTAAGAGGTTTCATTATTGTTGCTAAGCTGTAAGAGCTCATCTGGATGCAGACAATTGTGGCCCAGGAGGTCATATGAAGCAGCCCATGCCCTACCTCCTTATAGAAGAGCATAAGTTGGCAGTGGCATATCCAGCAACTGCCTCTCTGACCTATTGTGGACATCATAAAATCAAAATGTAGGAGCCTTGTTACATACAAATGTAGAAGATGCACATGGATTTCAAAGGATGTACAGTAAAAGGGCAGATAACACATAAAAGAGGAACTAAAGTGGAGTGTCAGTAAATTATCCCTTTTATAATCTGATTCCTAGCTTGTTTGAGGGGGAAATAACTCCAGTATCATCTGCTTTTAATAAGAGGAAAAATATATTTATCACAGTTTTTTATATTCTTCAAATTGTATTACTTTTGCTCTTCATATCTTATTCTTAAGTGTAGTAATAGTATTAAGAATAAGATAGAATAAGATAGAAATATAATACTTAAATTAAGTGAATGTTTATGTTACTTTAGAATATGCTTCTAAGAAACAAGATAAACATAAAGTGTGTTAAGAATGCCGTAAAATTAATCTACCTGCCTAATGAGTCATACTTGGAGATGGGAGATATGTGCTTGATTTTTCTAATAAATTTGCATTGAACTCAGTCCCAATGTGACCTCTGGATGCCACTGGGAACAAGATCAGTCCAGGCCAATTGTTAAGAAAGTAGAGTTTTCATTTTTAGCCCTTCCACAAAGTGCCCCAATACACAGGAATGTAATGTGCCCTCCTCCAAAAAAAACAGGAGTGGTAGGAAGAATTCAATAATAGGACTAGTGATTTACTAGGTTTACTAGCTTTTCTCATAAATAGAGGCAGGTATAGGATTTGTTCTATTGTAAATATTCGTTACTTGCTCTATAGCAGGGAGTCCAATGCCTTATTTCATGAAGCCTATTTCTAAAAGATATTTGGGGGAAAATTACCTTGTTCAAATGATTTTGGGAAATGTTGCACAAACATAAGAATATTAAAGTTTTTTAGAAGTTTTTCAGTTTGCCTTTTTTTTTTTTTTTTTTTTTTTGCCTTATGTATGCTGGAAAGTTTTCCCTGCAAAATGTATCTGTCATAACTGGTATTCCAAGGAAAGTAATTGGAAATTTGCTGGTATATAGTATTTTCTCTCTGGGATTAATATTGGGTTACTAATGATTTTTCACTACTTTCCTTTTCAGCGGACTGTGGAGGACCTTTTGATCTGTGGGAGCCAAATACCACATTCAGTTCTACGAACTTTCCAAACAAATACCCTAACCAGGCTTTCTGTGAGTCATTTACTTTCCAGGTCATCAGAAATAAATGTATATATCACCACTGAATCTCCCACTTTGCCACACCAAAATAAATTATAAATTTGTCAAACATGGATGGGTACACCTAACAAATACATGAGACTGCTTAATGTTGATAATGAGAACAAAACAATAACAACATTTTTAGCATTTATTTCATGCCAGGCACTGTGCAAGTGATTAATAGTCATTGCTTCAGTCAATTTTCACAATAATTGTTGGCAGTTGCTACTAATTATTCTCAAGTTAAGCATTTGAATAAAACCAGTAAGTGAGAGCCAGTCTTAGTCCAGATACTACTCTCCATTTTATTCATATAATGTCTATAGTGTATATAATGAGTTAGTAATTCCATAGAGTAAAGTAGGTGGAAAAGGCAAAAAGTAAAGAATCAATTGTGAAATCCATGCCTCTTGTAGATACAGGCTAGAGTCAATAAAACAGCCAGAGTAATGCAATAAAATTCCCACTATAAAAGTTGAAATAAGAAAGATCACTACAGAATCGAAGTCTGGAGAGAATAGTTGGCTAAACCTGTGCAATAGCTGTCTCTAGGACAATGTTTTAACCAGAGAAACTCATTAAAGCTGCATTAGAATTGTGTTAAATATGTAGATTGTCCAGCACTTCCTGCAAAGATTCCACTTCAGTTCCTCTATGGTGGGGAAACACTTTTTCTTCCAATGGCAATTCCTGGTTAGGAACATTCACCTAAATGGAGAATTTTGCCAGTCAAAGAAATGCCTCAATGACAGTGAAAAAATATGTTGTTAAAAAATGCCAATTTTTCTACCTTCAAATGACCCAGAGATAAGAATCACTTTCACAGGGAAATAGGGTCAGTATTACAGGGTTATAACTGATCCAAGAAAGTAAACAACTATTAAACTAATTGTCTTATATGAGGAAACAGAAAGTATCATTTCTACTGAACATTAAACATGTCTTTTAAACACGTCATTTGTACAAAGTAATGATCTACAAAATCCAAAGGGTGGTAGAACATTAAAACAATAATTTGAAGAAACATTAATTTTATTGATTTATTCAACAAATATTTGTTGAGCACCCATTTTTTTGGTTAGGTACTGAAGTAAGCACAGAGGAAATAAACACAGCTAAGTCTAGAGGGGGATGCAGGTAAGTTGTAAGGCACGCAAATGTCCAAAGTATCATTATAAGTGTCAAGGAAAAGTCTGTGAAAGGTCATAGAGAGATACTTAGCATGCAAAGATACAGAAGAAGCAGATCCTGATTTTTTCATGAATCTCCAAACTAAGGGCAATATTAAGTAATGCTAACAGGTGGAATTGGAGATGTGAAAGAGTTTTGAACCCTGTTGAACAATTTGGAGTTTATTTTGAGAACAAGGGGGAGGCTTTGAACAGTTTACAGGAAAATAGTGATAAACTCAGGCCTACATTTTAGATAATCTTTCTAGCTGTAGTATCAGAGATAGATGATAAGGGAGAGAGCCATTCACAACAACAATTAGGAGATGATAAATGACAGTGGCTTGAGCTCCAGTAGTGGTAATGGAGGTTGAGAAGTAAATGGATTCACGGGACGTGGGAGGAAATAATGTCAAGCCTTGGTCATGATTAAATGTGGTAAGAGAAAGGAGATCAAGGAAAATGCTGAGTTTTTCTGGTGTAAACAACTATGAGTAAATGATTGATGGTGCCCTTCACTTAGATAGGAAAAATAAGAAGGGGTGAGTTTGGGAAAGGGATGATGCTATGTTCTCCTTAGAGCATGTTTAGTTTGAGATGCCTACATCCATACATACATGAATATATAGATAAATAGTAAATAATTGGATAAATATATCTACTTCTCAAAAATGCAGAAAATAAGGACTTGGGAGTCAGAATTATACAAATGAATATGTATTCATAAGAGTGGAAGACAACTTTCATATTGAATGAGAATGGGGCTGAGGACAGAACCTGAAAACTAAAACATTTAAGGGATCAATTAAGAACAAGGGGCACTTAACTGATGCTAATTCTAGTCATTTTGTTTTATTTTTCAAATAATAACAGAGATGCCAATACACTCTGTGTATAAATAAATGCAAAGAATATTTAAAGAGATATTAAAATTTATTTGCCCTGCAAATTGTGTTTTAATCATTTAATTTTCAGCTAAATTTGATCATGGAAAATAAAATAAATGGAACTCAAATATTAATATCTTTTGATATTCATACATTTTCTGTTGCAGTTGTAAAAGGCCATATTCAAGTTTACATTAAAGTATTGCATTTTAAGTAAAATAAAATAAATTCAATTACAGCAAATTATTTCTAATTTAATTGAAATTTGCTAACAATATTCTTGACTAAACCAGTATATTTCTTGATAAAAATAACAGCTTGGGTTTTCATGAAATGGGAAAAAATCTTGAACATAAACCAAAATTCCCAAGAGTGAAAATATTAGGAGAAATCAAAAGAAGTATGTTCTAAACTGTGTTGTTATTTATTACTTTTAAGGTGTTTGGAATTTAAATGCACAAGAGGGAAAGAATATACAACTTCATTTTCAAGAATTTGACTTAGAAAATATTGCAGATGTAGTTGAAATCAGAGATGGTAGAGGAGATGATTCCTTGCTCCTAGGTAAGTCCTACAGTTTGTTGACTTCAACTAAAATTATTCTTGAGCATCTCCACAAACCAGGATTAATATTTTTGATTCATTGATTTTTACCTGCTTGTATTAATTCACTACAGTAAGCAATAGGTCTTGGAGACTGTGAACTAAGGACATTGTTATGCAGTTCCCATTGATTATTGTACATCTGGTACCCACAGATACCTATTAAATCTGTTTCTATGTCATTTTAAACTAACAAAAAATTATTGGTTTCATGTGCAAAATTTTTATAATGATTTTCATTTTGCATTTAATTCTTATTTGGTTAGTTATGTCTCAAGTACTAGCTGCTTATATATAGGTTTCTAAGAATGATTTTAAAAATTGGCCAAAGTTGATTTTTCCCTATCATCTACTGATTATTAATTTTCGTAATGAACACAGGAAAAAAAAGTTTACTCCTTCAGAGACGGGAATTTTTGTTCCTAGATCTGGAAATACATGTTAAACATGCTTAAAAACTATCACACAAATATAAAAGGTAATACATTATTTAACTAGTAATCCATTTTTAAGAAAGCAGTGTCTTTTTGTAAGTCATATATCAAATTATGATAATGCTTGAATAGTTAGCTGGAATGCATGAACAATGTTCTGTACAACTAAAACTGTTTTATCTAACTGTGTTTTGGACTAATATCAGTAATTTCTTACAAAATCTGACCTGTTAGCTATGAAAATGTAATCACATTAATGCTGCAGCCAATTAATGAAAACTCCAGAAGGAACTTCCTCTAGCCCATAAAAGGGCAGCAGGATTATGGAGAGGATTTCCCAGCCATATGCGATCTATCACTTCTTTTGTACGTTTCTTCAGCAAAATCCCAAAAAGTTCCAGCATTCAAACTTCCCGTGAAAATATTTTGATAGCCACATATAGAACAAATAAGTTAAATAATGGAAATTTCTTGTGGGCTAGGAACAAGAAAGAACTGGGGAACCTCAAAGTTAGTTTTTATATATACATTTATAAACATATTTTGAGCTGTTTTCCTATTTTCAGGTTATATTTTCCTTGGGAAAAAATTTTGGTGTTCTCATTATGTGAGAAAACTCACTTTCCATCATTTCTCCTCTTAATATTTCTGTAAATCATTCAAAAGTAAATAAAAATTTTGAAAGGATTTCTTAATCCATGGTTTTCAAATTTGTAGTCAAGAAGTTCTTTTGAAGCAGTATTGCTTTCAGAGATTTTAATATAGAAAACTTTTTTTAAATGAATACATTTTTTAAATTAACTTAAGCCTTTATTGTGTAGTAAACTGTGATTCAATGTTTATAAAACTCCCAAAGCCAATAGATCAGTGGGAAAAAATTTGAAAACCACCACGTGGCTTTATATTATTCTGTCTGTAATTAATCCATCCTTCAGATTAAGTTGATTGTTTAACTCACAAAAAAAAATAGTAAATAAATTTGGACAAAAATTTTCTAAGGGTGACTATAATCTCCATTATTTTATAAAGGTCTTTAAGTCAGGAAAATATCTGTTTCTCTGGGATAACATAAGCTCTGAATAGTAGTGGTGTTAAGCCAAAGACTTTACGAGTAATTCATAATTAAATTATAAAGCTGCAAGAACTTCAGGTAGTATTGAAAATCTCAATAGTAAAGTTGACTTCATAGAAGCAGTGTCCAAAATGTAACAGAACACATATATTTACATGTGGCTGCTTTCTGAGCCATGTTGCATGTAGTCCTACATCGAAAAGTTTGAAATGAGATAAGGGTTGTATTTCCTTCTGGATACAAAGGATCATCTCACTGATTATCTTGTTTTCCTTTGAATCAGCTGTGTATACAGGGTCTGGATCTGTAAAGGACGTGTTCTCTAGCACTAACAGAATGACTGTACTTTTCATCACCGACAGCGAGGTGGCAAAAGGGGGTTTTAAAGCAAACTTCACTACTGGCTATCACTTGGGGATTCCAGGTAAGCACATTCAGGATTGCATATTGCATGGTAAATTTTGAGAGAAACTATAGAGGTATATAGGATTTCAAGGCCAGCCAAGATTTCAAGTGTTTGTATTCTAAGACACTCATTCTTCCTCTTTTTAAGGAAATTTTTCTTCCTTCCTTTACATCTGTATAACCACTACCGAGTAGCAGGAATCCACAAAGTTTCCAGCAGATCTGCTTCCATTCTCTGATGTATAAAGAGTTGTAAATTTTGTTCCCTAAAGAGGGCCATGTTAAAAGTGAAAGGTGGGGTCCTTGGTACTGTAAAGAAGGAAGACCATTTTTAAAGAGCAGCATAGAGACAAACGTGAGCTTTTTGAATGTCAACAACATCCAACTTTAAAAATTATCTTCAACTTATTAGAAACAACCAGTATAAAGCTGTTACCATGAGTGAATTTGATGCTGATGTTTGCTGGCATGCACAATCTTCTTACCCTGTATTTAATATATTCATGATATAATCAGCATAAAAAAGATTGTTGCCTGCTCCCCATGGATGTGTTTATGTATCCATATATGGACGTGAATACCCAGACATAATTCTTTATGTCCAATAATCTACAGCGAGGTTTTTATAGCTTCCTACTCCATTCAGATTGTTTTTCTTTTTCTATTTTTTCTTATACTACTGCACAAAACTCAGCGGTTTTCTGTAGGTGCAAATATGTCAGGTAGAAGGAACACATGTTACTTACTACATCTACCTTTCTCTTTTGTAAGAGGTTTGGGTCAGTTTGTCTTTTGAGGCTTGAATACCTAAACAAGAGGTAAATCTAGATGATCCTCATCTGGACTATAATCTAATCCCAAATCCAGCTGGGCAATTAAGTTTTGTTTATATCCATCTCTCCATTCACAATTGGCCTGGACCTTTGACCACATTCTAGAAAGAGCTTTCTGCTCTCAACTTTACTGCAAATAAGGAAGTTGCAGTATGTATAGCTTGTCTACCTCCTGGCCCTGAATATAAGTCAAAACATTTGTTGGAATGAGTGGCATCCCAGTCAGCTAACCTGGCCTTCAACATTTTCTGACTGATTTGTAGGTAGCTGCTTGTCATTTACAAACAGCGAGAATCAATCCAGATAACCAATTAGCAAACTAAACAAGAAAAAAAATTAAGACTTATGAAACATGATATAACAAACATGAAAAGGAATAAAGACCTTAATACCTAAGGAAAATCAGAATTTATCTTAAAATAAATTAACTACATAAAAGAGGAGAAAATGTAGAAAATGACATGACTGTTAAGAAGCAAAAAGGAAATACATTGGTATGAAAATATCAATAGGTTTTATATATATGTATGCCTCAATAGACTTATACAAATACATGCACACATGTATACCTATATATATATACACACATATGTGAAGAAACTGACTCAGAAGATAATTTAATCACTGCTATGGAAAATATTAATCAAGACAATTTTCAGAATGCTATTTTGAATTGAGTCACTTTGATTTTGTCCCTTGATGATTTTATTGATGCTAATTTTGTTATGATAACTATGTTTGCCTGCCAATATTTCATCTACTATTTAAGTTCCTTTCTCTTTGTGGTATATTGATTATTTTAACTTCAATTTAATTTAACATTTGATTTGATATGTTAATATTAGGTTTCCTGACATTATCAATGAAATTTTTAAAATGTAGATGGGTGATGGACATGGACTGGGAAAAATTGGTTAGTTATGTTTAGTACTTCCAAGATAAAAGTCTTTGGAAGTATGTTGTTTAATCAAACTTAATTGTCTAAGCAAATGATACAATAAAAATTTTGCAAAATAGTAGAAAACACTAAATTGTTTAAACTTTATATAGAAAATTATGGCTCAGTTTTCCTTAATTAAAATACATTTTCAAGGTAGCTCTTGCTGAATTTCTTTCCATTTAAGTAATATGACAACACAGTGCCCCCTCAAGGAATTTGGAAAACTATGGTCGTCTTTGGCTAGAGGAAATTACTGTTAAAACACTGACACAAACAGATTATTCTTTGTGAATTAATTAGTAGTCCTTGTTAGTGGTATAAACTTCATAGATTTCTGATTATTTGGATAACTATTCAAAGAGGCAGACTCAAAAGTTGCTACACCAAAACATCATATTACTGATAAATAAGTCAAAGAAACAGATCACCAATGAAAAAGCAGTGAATAAAGAGATGAAAAATGTGAGTGTGTGTAATGGACAAGCAGGAAACAATACCAAGCTATAATATGAAAATAATAGGCATTCCCAAAGAAGAACAAACAGATTAAATCTGTGAAAAGTATAATGGAAACAATTGTATACTTTCTTGACCTTATTAAAGTGATTATCATGAAGTCTTACTATGTTCTACCAAAAAACAATTAACAAGCATGGATCAGTATTATAACATTTCCTGTTTAAAGTTCTAAATTTCAAGATAATTTTTCTACAAATTCCTAAGCAGAGTAATTATAATTATTTTTAAAAAATCAGTTACCTTTATAGTTTAGTCATTTGATGATAAATACTTAAAAATGCTGGAATGATATCTCCAAATTATTTTAGGAGAAATTGCTTCAGAAATATATAGCCATCAATATGATCCATATTTACAGGGAATTCTATTGTGTGCTCAGGTCTGCAAACTCTCATATAATATAGCAAGCAAATGCCTATTCTGGTGGAGAGGAGGGCCTCCTGAGACTTCTTCAAGAATTATGTCTTAGAAAGCACTTTTGAAATATGTATTATATTTTTTAAGAAATGGATAAAAAATATTAAAGCCAATTGAAACAATTAAGATAAAAAATTGAAAGCTCTAGCTAATAAGGGAGTGGATTTACTCATAATCCAAACAATTGAGATATCTCTGGGCATTTGACATCTGTAAAAGTGAAAGCATCTTGAAACATAATTTTAGAGAAAAAGTCTTTAAATCCATGCATTAAAGTATTATATTAACAAAAAGGGAGGGAAGAAGTGGAAAGAAAAGAATAGGTTGTGAAAAGGAAAATTGCAACAAATCTTTTCCATCAAAAGTACAGTTATTGGTTGTCTTAGTTTGCCTGTGCTGCTATCACAAACAACATACAACGGGTTGTTGCAAACGAAACAAATTTATTGACTCAAGAGTTTTGAGGCTAGAAAAAGGTCCAAAGTCAAGCTAACAGAAAGACATGCTTGCTCCCAGAGTCTGTACATTCTGGTGCTGGCTACTGGCAATCCTTGGGTTTTTACTGGCTTTCCCGTCACGTGGCAATATCTGCTCTTTTCTGCTCATCCACTTTTTGTGCTGGCTTCCAGCTTCTGGCTCTTTATAATGCCTCCAGTAATCTAGAATAAGACCTACCCTCATTCAGTTGTGGCACACTTTAACTAAATATGGAATATTCAGGAGGTGGTTTTTACAATGGGTTCATACCCACAGGAAAGAAATATTTGAAAATTTGAAAAACAATACAAGCAATCTCTATTCAAGATAAAGCAAAACAGCATGCTCTATTGCTAACAACATAAAGGAAATACCAGATTTATTGTATAGGGTTTGCCCTTTAATGAGATTTCAGTTACTATTATTATGTTGTTTATAAATTCTTCAATCAACTCCCTTGATTAAAGCTAGAATGGAAGATCTTCAATGATCATCACCACTTAGTGAATATGCTGGGACTATGATTTCACATTCCTCCTGGATGTGGGATAGCTATTGGGGAGTGGAAAATGGATTGATTGTGTTGAAATCAGCACAATCTTTTCCATGTGAGATATTCATACCAAAGGACTGGAAAGAAACAGCAGAAACAGGAAATTGGCCAGAGAAGATAATCAAGCTAGTAATGGACAAAGAGAATGGACACAAATATCTGTTTATTGGTGCTCTCGTTTGGTAGTCATTTTAGAAAAAAGTATAAAAGGGAGTATCATAAATTACTTTCAGCATTTTTACACTTCATTCACATCTTCTGAAATATTTTAGGTACACTTTCTAAGACATTCAATTAAATTATTAAACAATCATATAGTATATTTTTGTATTATCTTTCTTCGTCCTATTTTTAGCATTGCCATTTCTATTAAACTAGGGTTTATGAAATAGAGATTTATTTTGTTCAGTTTCCTAAAAATGTTCCCTCACTGCTCTTTTCAGATACTCAGAATCTTAATTTGGAATTCAGTAGTGCTTATCAAGCAACTGTAGAAGTGGCAACTGGCTACATTTAGGGGATTTAAAGTCCTCCCCAGATTGTGTGGCATGTGCCTTAGAGATCAATTCAGTTCCATTTAAAGCCAAGCATATATTGATTAAATGAAACAGAACTACTGGAGACGTCATAAAAGGAGATGGGAAAATTTAATCCTTAGCAATATTTCTTTTTTCCTCTGTTACCATGGGCATAAAACTATCAGAAATAAGATTTCAGAGGCCACAGAGTGAAAAATTGTTGAATTAAAGACTTTGTAACAAAATTAAACTTCTATATATTGCAAAAAATGAGTCTAGTTTATATACGTAAGGAAAATTTTAAAGGAGCTTATTTCCACCTATCCTCAGGGTTTATAATTTCAATTTAATTCAGAAATAATAGATACTTTTGCCCCACTCAGCATTTTTTCATCCAACACATGAAAGAGACATATTTTTTTTTCTGGATACATAGGATCTACTCCTACTAGCTTTGGCTAGAGCAGAGAATTGAGTTAGTTTCAGATATTTATACATTCTTCATTCAGATTTTTATTCAGAGACTTAAACTTGTTTCCATTCAACTAATATGTGTTTTTACAATTAAACATAGCCTGACTGCACTGGTAAAAGAGTAAAATTATTAAACTGAGAATTCATTTTTACATAATGATTTTAACAAACCATAACAAAATCAGGAGATAATCTAAAAATAACCAGTGGTGACTAAAATTCCCTAAGTGTATTAAGATAGTTGGCCATGGGTATATAATTAGTGTAGTCAACTTTTAATAATAAACATATGTATTAAAATATAGATGTAAAATACTATGTAAAAGGTTAACTACATGTATTCCTAGTTTTAAACCTTCCTATTCTCTAATGGAAAATTCATACTGGAAATTTAAGATATAAAGTCAGTTAAAATATAAATGCTAACCTGTAGAGTATGCTGTTGCTTTTCTCCATTTGTCATCTCATTTATCTGGTTAAAAAAATCTGTGTTTGTGAAACAAGTTAAAATTACATTTACAAGAAACTCCCTAATAGAATTATTATATTTGGAGATATTTGATATATTTCTCTCATGAGACAAAGTTTTCTAGAAAAGAAAATAGCCATGCCTTCCTTAAAATATTTTCTTATTAAGGTAATTTAGATTGGGATAGAAAAACATAGAATTTTTCAAAGTTTAAGATAAAGTA
The DNA here is from genome assembly GCF_015220235.1 of Choloepus didactylus. Lineage (NCBI taxonomy): Eukaryota > Metazoa > Chordata > Mammalia > Pilosa > Megalonychidae > Choloepus > Choloepus didactylus. The sequence goes on from NC_051307.1 coordinate 33,623,961, forward strand.
TACAAATAGCTGTAATCACTGCAGTAAGATACCCAGGGGAAAGGATTAGGTATGTTTACATGTTGTTTATCTGATTATTTGGGGAGAAAACTAACATCACAAAGCACATAGACATAAAAATGATAACTCAAAAATATCAGTGCAAAGTCAAATTTGTAAACATTACTATATAGGCTGTTCAGAATATTATTATTGAGCATTTGCCATATGCATATTGGTATACTAAATATGTTCCACTACTTTTTATAAATTTACCCCCATAATACACCTAAGACAGAATATTTATTCCCATTTGACAGTTATGGAATCTGGCGCTCAAAAAGGTAATTTATCCCAGATCACAAAACCAAAAAATGCTAAATTGCAATTCCAACCAAGGTTATGTGCTCCAAAGTCTATTTTTTAACTAATCTGCAAATAAGTAAATTTTACCTTCGTAATTCATAGAACCAGTTTATCTTCTTCAAATCACTAGAGTTAAGACCAAACAGTTCCAAGGAACAGCATCGTCCAATCCCTTTAAACAATGAAGATTTCCAGAATGCCTCTTTTTGTACAACATATTCTTCACAAACAACCACCAATTGCCTCCAGGTCTACCCAGTTCTTCCTGGTCCAGTTGTCTTTATTTTCCTTCTATTTCTTTCTGTGCTAAGCACATTCCCAAACTCCCACCCTACTTTGCTTGTTTGGAGGTCCATCCCCAAATTATCATTTCAGAGTCTCCATTTCTTTGTGACTACTCTTTGCTCCCTGACCCAGTTTGGTCAAGTGCATGTTTTCCACCCCCAGCCAAATTTCGTCCCACCAAATGGAAACTTCCAAATTCTATCAAGTTTGGAGATATCATCTGGATGGTCAGAGCAGTAGGTAGGGGTGGACCCATATTTCTCATCCATCCTGTGTAACAGCCCCAGGCCCTGATGCAAAGGAAAAGCCTGAGGCTTCATCCATGCTTCTCTCAAGCCCTATCACTGGCTTTGTGTTCTAGTTTGCTAATGCTGCCGTTATGCAAAACACCAGAAATGGATTGGCTTTTATAGAGGGGGTTTATTTGGTCACAAAGTTACAGTCTTAAGGCCATAAGTGTGCCCAAGGTGAGGCTTCAACAATAGGATACCTTCACTGGAGAAAGGCTCTTGGCATCCGGAAAACCTCTGTTAGCTGGGAAGGCACGTGGCTGGAGTCTGCTTGCTCCCAGGTTGTGTTTCAAAATGGCGTTCTCCAAAATGTCTCCTTGTCAGCTCTTGGGGCAAACTCTGGGCTAGTACCACCAAAGAATCAGCAGAACTCTGCTTTCAATAGCTATCTTCAAAATGTCTCTGTAAGTTGCAGCTAGCAGTGAGTTCCTTCTGTCTGAGCTTTTATAGGGCTCCAGTGAACTAATCAAGGCACACACTGAATGGGTGTGGCCACACCTCCATGGAAGTTATCTAATCAGAGTTATCACCTACAGTTGGGTGGGTCACATCTCCATGGAAATGACTTAATCCAATGATTCCAACTTAATCAACACTAATTCATCTGTCCCCACAAGATTGCATCAAAGAACATGGCTTCGACATTACCATTTCTGAGGAATTCTGAGCAAATGGGTGCATTCTCTTGTTCAGTATAAAGCTAGCTCCACCATGTGCTTGGCAAAGGGCTGGTTTTGAAAGGGGTATAAATGGGATAAGTACTCCAGAACCTTCTATTTGTAATTTATTTATCCTATACAATAAACGTTCTTTCCCCACAGAGCCCTGCAAGGAGGACAGTTTTCAGTGTGAAAACGGAGAATGTGTTCCACTGGTTAACCTCTGTGACAGCCATCCACAGTGTAGGGATGGCTCAGATGAAGCACGCTGTGGTATGTCTTGATTTTTAGGAAAAAAAAATATTTTATCAGTTTAACCAATACTTTTGCAGTTGAGAAATGTGAAATGAAGAAAATGAGTGTGTTTATTAGGCCATGTATTGTTGTTGTTTGGTCTGAGAAATTCCCAGTGATTTCAGTACCTATGTCCACACTCTGGTTAGGAGAAAAGTTAACAAGCAAGATTGTTTTGCTTTGTTTTGTTTTAACTTGGCTACATTTAATAACTTAAGCCTATATCCTCTCACAAGCTGTTAAAGAGCATTAAATACCAAAGAGGGATAATAGCCCAAACCAGGTACTCTAGAACCACCCTTAATTTATAGATTTTTAGATTTTTTTTTTTTATTTAGAGAAGTTGTGGGTTTACAAAGCAATGATGCATAAAATACAGGATTCCCATATACCAGCCCCCCACCAGTGGAACATTGCGTAAGAGTGGAACATTTGTTACAATTGACGACAGCACATTTTTATAATTGTACTATTGACTGTAGTCCATTGTTTACCTTCGGGTTCATTGTTTGTGTAGTACAGGTCCATGGATTTATTTTTATTTTTATTCTATTGCCATATACAACCAAACATTTTTCCTTTAACCACATTCAGATATGTATTTCAGTGCTGTTAATTATGTTCACAGTGTTGTGCTATCATCAACACCATCCATTACCAAAACATTTCCAAAATAGGAACTCTGTATATTTTAAGCATAACTTCCCATTCACTATTCCCACTGAGTACCCTGGTGACCTGACCTATATTCTAGATTCTGATGCTCTGAGTTTGTTATTCTAATTATTTCATATAAGTGAGATCATGCAATATTTGTCCTTTGTGTCTGGCTTATTTCACTTAGTTTGACATCTTCAAGATTCATCTATGTTGTCATATATATCGGAATGTCATTCCTTTCTGTGTCTGAATAGCATTCCATTGTGTGTGTGTATACACAAACACCCACACATATATATACACATATACCAAATTTTATGTATATTTTATATATATACCAAATATATACAAATTTTATATGTATATTTTATATATATACCAAATATATACAAATTTTATATGTATTTTATATATATATACCAAATATATATTTTATATATATATATATACCAAATATATATACCAAATATATACAAAATATATATATACAAAATATATATACCACATTGTGCATTATATGTATATATACATACACACATACACACACACCTATACACACACACACACACACAATGGTATATAGAACCAAAATTTGTTTATCCATTCATCAACTGATGGACACTCCATCAGTTGGTGAACACTTGGGTTGCTTCCATCTTTCGGCAATTATAAAAATGCTTCTATGACATTAGTATACAAATATATGATCAAGTCTCTGCTTTCAGTTCTTTTGGGTATATACCTAGTAGTGGGATTGCTGGGTCATATGTTAATTCTATACTTAACTTTCTGAGGAACTGCTTAGCCATCTTCCAGAGTGACTATACCATTTTACATTGCCAAGAGCAATGAATGAGTGTTGTTATTTCTCCACATGCTCTCCAACACTTGAATTTTCCTTTTGTTTTTTTTTAAATAGTAACCATTCTAATGGGTGTGAAATGGTATGCCGTTGTGGTTTTGATTTGCATTTCCCTGATGGTTAATAATGTTGAGCATTTTTCATGTGCTTTGTGGCCATTTGTGTATGAGAGAGGTCAATTTTAATTGGGTTGTTTGTCTTTTTGTTGTTAAGTTGAAGGATTTCTTTATCTATTCAGTATATCAAACTTTTGTCAGCTATGTGGTTTCCAAATATTTTCTCCCATGGTGTATATGCTGTTTTACTTGCATGATAAAATCCTTTGATGCACAAAAGTTTTAATTTTGATGAGATCCCATTTATTTATTTAATCTTTGGTTGCTTATGCTTTGGATATAAACTCTAAGAAACCATTACATAAAACAAGATCCTAAAGATGCTTCTCTACATTTTCTTCTAAGAGATTGACAGATTGGCTCTTTTACTAGGTCTGTGATCATTCTGAGTTGATTTTCATATTTGTTGTGAGATAGGGTCTGTTCTGGTCTGCTAACGCTGCTGGAATGCAAAACACCAGAAACGGATTGGCTTTTATAAAAGGGAGTTTACTTGGTTACACAGTTACAGTCTTATGGCCATAAAGTGTCCAAGGTAATGCATCAACGATTGGATACCTTCACTGAAGGATGGCCAATGGTGTCCAGAAAACCTCTGTTAGCTGGGAAGGCACATGGCCGGCACCTGCTCCAAGTTCTGGTTTCAAAATTGCTTTCTCCCAGGATGTTCCTCTCTAGGCTTCAGCTTCTCAAAAATGTCATTCTTAGTTGTTCTTGGGGTGTTTGTCCTCTCTTAGCTTCTCTGAAGCAAAAGTCTGCTTTCAATGGCCATCTTCAAACTGTCCCTCATCTGCAGCTACTCTCTCATCTTCTGTGCATTCTTCAAAGTGTCCCTCTTGCCTGTAGCTCCTCTTCAAAATGTCACTTTGAGCTGCACTTCAAAGTGTTACTCACAGCTGCACTGACTTCCTTCTGTTTGCCAGCTCATTTACATGGCTCCAATGATTTAATTTAGACCCACCCTGAATGGGTGGGGTAACAGAGTCATCACCCACAGTTGGTTGAGGTGCATCTCCACAGAAACACTCAAAGAATTACAATCTAATCAACACTGATATGTCTGCCCACACAAGATTACATCAAAGAAAATGGTGTTTTGGGGGACATAATACATTCAAACTGGCATAGGGTCCACCTTCATTCTTTTAGAAATGAAAATCCAATCTTCCCAGCAGCATTTTTGAAGAGACTATTCTTTCCCAGTGGAGTTGTCATTGCCCCCTTGTCAAAAATCAGTTGGCCATAACTGTGAGGATTGATTTCTGAGCTCTCAATTTTTATTCCATTGGTCTATATATCAACTTGTATGTCATTTCCATGAAGTTTTGATTATTCTGGCTTTGTAATAACTTTCAAGATGGGGAAATATAAGTCCTCCAATTTCATTCTTCTTTTTCAAGATGGCTGTTTAGGGCCTCTTACAATTGCATGTAGATGTGATGATTGGCTTTTCTGTTTCTGCAAAGAAGGCTGTAGGAATTTTGATTGGATTATGTTGAACCTTCAAATTGCTTTGAGTAGAATTGCCATACTACCAATATGAGTCTTCCAATCTTTAAACATGGAATGTCCTTCAATTTTTTTAGGTCTCTGATTTCTTTTAGCAATGTTTTATAGTTTTCTGTGTAAAAGTCCTTTACATCTTGTTTAGATTTATTCCTAAGATATTTGATTATTCTAGTTTCTATTGTAACTGGAATTCTTTCCTGATTTCTTCTTCCTATTGTTCATTGCTTGTGTATAGAAACACTACTGATTTGGGGGTGTTGATATTGTACACCAACTGTAAGTTTTGGTATGTTACATTTTCATTTAAATTTACCTCAATATATTTCCTAATTTCCCTTGTAATTACTCTTTAACCAATGGTGGTTTAAGAGTATGTTGCTTCATTTTCACTCATATGTGAATTTTTATTTCTTCCTCTGTTACTGATTTCTAGCTTCATTCTACTGTGGATGGAGAAGATAAATTGCATGATACAAATATTTTCTAATTTACTGAGATTTGGGTTTTTTTTTGGCTAAGATATGATCTATCCTGGAGAATTATCCATGTGCACTTGAGAAGAATATGTATTCTGTTGTTCAGTGAAGTGTTCTACATATGTCTATTAGGTCTAGCTGGTTAGAGTATTGTTCAGGTCTTGTATTTCTTTGTTGATATCTTGACTAGATGATAAATCCATTATTGAAGGTGGTGCATTAAAATCCCCATACAATTAATGTAGAACTATCAATTTCTGTCTTCAAATCTGTCAGTATTTGTTTCATATATTTGGGGGCTTTTCTGTTAGCTGTATATATATTTTTAATTGCTACGTCTTCTTGTCTAATTGGCTTTTTTATCAGTATATAATAACTGTTCTTGTGCCTCATAACTTTTTTTGACACAGTGTATTTTATCTAATATTAGTAGAACTATTCCAGCTCTCTTTTGTTTACTACTTGCATGGTATATTTTTCCCCGTCCTTTCACACTCACCTACTTGTATTTTTGAATTTAATTTGACTCTCTTGCAGACAGCATATAGTTAGGTAATGATTTTGTATGCATTTTGCCAATCTCTGCCTTTTGACTTGAGAGTTTATCTCATTTACGTTTAAGGTCACTACTGATAATGCGTGATTTTCTTCTGCCATTTTGCTATTTAGCCTTTATAAGTGTTATACATTTTTCAACCCTCAATTCTTCTGTTAATGCCTACTTTTGTATTTATTTGATTTTTTGTGTTGTACTATATTATGTGACTTTCTATCTGGCTATATTTTTCATATATTTTCCTTTGTTAACATGGGCTTCAAATAGAATATCCCAATATATAGCAATCATATTTGGTTTGATACTAACTTGACTTCAATAGCATATAGATATACTTTTCCTATATCCCTCCATCCCCACACCCTTTTGGTACTTGTTACCACTTATATCTTTTACAACAGATGTCCAAAACCATAGATTTATCATTACTTTTTATGCATTTACATTTTAGCACCATAGGAAGTAAGTAGTTTAGTTACATACTAAACAATACAATACATTGATACTGATAGTTATAATTACTGTAATGGTTACCTCTATCAGAGGTCCTTATTCTTTTTTGAACCACTGTCTAGGGTCCTTTCCATTCAGTCTGAATAATTTCTTTTAGCATTCCTTGTAGGGTATGTGTAGTGTGACTTCCCTCAGCTTTTATCTAAGACTGTCTTAGTCTCTCCCTCATTTTTGAAAGAAAGTCACACTGGATATATAATTCTTGATCAGCACTTGTTTTCTATCAGCACTTTAAGTATTTCAACCCACTACCTTCTTGCCTCCATGCTTTCTGGTAAGAAATTGGCACTCAATCTAATTGGGACACTCTTGTATATAACATGATGCTTTTCTCTTGCAGCTTTCAGAACTCTTTCCTTGTCCTTTGCATTTGGTAGTGTAACCAATATGTGATGGGATGTATTTTTTTTCATATTTATTCTGTGTGGTATTCTTTGGACTTCTTGGACATGCATATCCATAATTTTTGCTAAATTTGGGAAGATATCTGAATATTCCTTCTGGCCCTTTCCCTCTTTCTTCTTCCAGGAATCCCAGAATGCATGTATTGGAATGCTAGATGGTTTCTCAGAGGTGTCTTAGGCTATTTTTCACTTTCTATAATTCTTTTGTCATTCCGCTCTTCAGCTTGATTCATTTCAGTTATCTAGTCTTTGAGTTTGCTGTTTCTTTCATCTGCCAGTTCCAATCTGCTGTTGAAACCCTCCAGGGAATTTTTCATTGCAGTTACTGTGGTCTTCAACTTTGGTAGTTCTGTTTGGTAGTTCAGATTTAATATATCTGTCTCTTTATGTAGACCCTCATATTGCTCATTCATTGTTTTCCTGATATCCTTTAGTTCTTTCTCTGTATTTTCCTTCATCACTTTAAGCATTTTTAAGATTTTTTAATGTTTTTTATTGTGAAATATAACATACACACAGAAAAGTGATAACTTTCAAGTACTATTTAACAAGTAGTTGGAGAGAAAACGACAAAGAATGTTATGGGTTACAGTTACGTATTTTCAGTTATTTCCTTATTGTGAAAAATAACATATATACATAAAGGTGATAACTTTCAAACGTGATAATTTAACAAGTAGTTATATAGGTAACTTCAAAGAATGTTATAGGTTACAGTTCCACAGTTTCAGTTATTTCCTTATTGTAAAATATAACATATATACAGAAAGGTGATAACTTTCAAAGTACAATTTAACAGGTAGCTATAGAGAAAATTTCAAATAATGTTATGGGTTAGAGTTCCACCTTTTCAGTCATTTCCTTCCAGCTATTCTAATACCCTATCATCTAAAAAAAAAATTTATATAAAGATTCAGTATGCATAATCTTTGTTAAATCCTATCTTGTCTGTTACTACCCCTTCCTCTCGTATAATCACTTTCTCGATCTTCAGGGATGTCTAAGCAGTGACCACCCTAACTTGTTCATATTGAAAAGGGGTGTCAACGTTATGGAGAAGGGGGCTGCATCTGGTTGATGTTCTTAAAGAGGGTGTTGCCTCTGTTTTTTGGGACTTATCTGGCATAGGAAAACTCTGGAGGATTTAAGTTTCTGAAAAATATACTTAGTGAGTGAAACTTTTATAGAGTCTCAGATAGGGACCTAGGTATTTGGGGACACTGTTAATTAGGGCTTGGCATCCTGTGGCTATTTGGGTTATCTAGGTGGAGCTTGCATAAGAGTAACTCCAGAATAGCCTCTTGACCCTATTTGAAATTTCTTAGCTATTGTAACCTTATTTTGTTACCTTTCTTCTACCCCTTTTGGTCAAGAAGGCATTTTCAGTTCCTCAGTGCCAAGCTCAGGCTCATTACTGGGAGTTGTGTCCCATGTTGCCAGGGAGATTCACTCTCCTGGGAGTCATGTCCCAGGTAGGGGGGAGGTTAATGGATTTATTTGAAGAGTGGGGTTTAAAAAGAGAAAGGCTGCATCTGAGCAACAAGAGGTTCTCTGGAGGTGCCTTGTAGGCATAATTATAGGTAGGCTTAGTGTCCCTTTTACAAACATAAGTTTCACAAGAGCAAGCCTCAAGATCAAGGGCTTGACTTATAATGTAAGGGGTTCCTAATAACACATAGCATATATTCTGTTAAAGATAAACAATGTCTCACATTATCACCACTTAATTGTACAATCATCACTCTCAATTTTAAACAATTATCAAAACACAAAACACCCCAAAGATCTTATCAGTCCCTAATTATTATCCCTAGTATTAGTGTCGTACTGGTAAGGTATTCCTATTAAATATAGTCTATAATATGAAATAGGTCATTTTTCCCATATGCCACACTGTTGTTAACTCTTTGTAAAGTGTCATACCTTAGAAGTATATCATGTGAGCACCTATCAATACTTGTAGTGCTAATCTATGGGGTACATGCCTTTAAACAACCATTTTTGATCATGTTCACTTTCAATGCAACACTGATACTTACAATCCCATTTACAAACAATTATCACCCCTGTCCATTCCCATACTTTTAAATTCACTCTAATTGACAGGTCTATACATATTAGGTTATCATTCCCCCTTCACTAGCTTCTGACTATCTGTAGGTCCCGTATATTCTACATTATAAGACACTAATTTTACATTGCTCAGGGAGTTCGTATTAGTGGTAACATACAATATCTCTCCTTTTGTGCCTGATATTTCATTCAGTTTTATGTCTTCAAGTTTCATTCATGTTGTCATATGTTTCAGGACCTCATTACTTCTTACTGCTGCATCGTATGTATATACGACATTTTGTTTATCCACATGTCTGTTGAAGGACACTTGAATTGTTCCTATCTCTTGGCAATTGTGAACAACACTGCTATGAACACCATGTGAAATGTCTGCTCATGTCACTGCTTTAATATCTTCTTGGTATATACTGAGAAATGGAATTGCTGCATCTTAGGGTAACTCGATATCTAGTTTTCTGAGGAACCACCAAATTGTCTTCAGCAGTGTACCATTATATATTCCCATTGGCAATTAATAGAGCTCAAATTTCTCCACATCCTCTCCAACATTTGTAGTTTCATGTTTGTTTATTGGCAGCCATTCTTATTGGTGTGAGATAATTTATCATTGTGGTTTTGATTTGAATTTCCCTAATAGCTGGTGAAGATGAACAATTTTTCATGTTTTTTAGCCATTTGTACTTCCTCTTTGGAAAAATGTCTTTTCATATCTTTTACCCATTTTATAATTGGGCTGTTTATAATTGGGCTGTTAAGTTGTAGGGTTTCTTTATACATGCTGGATATCAATCTATTATCAGATATATGGTTGCCAAATACTTTCTCCCATTGAATTGGCTGCCACCTTACCTTTTTGACAAAGTTCTTTGAGGCACAGAAACATTTGATTTTGAGGAGTTCCCATTTATCCATTTTTTTTCTTTTGTTGTTTGTGCTTTGGATATAAGGTCTAAGAGGCTGCCTCCCATTACTAGGTCTTAAAGATGTTTCCCTATATTATCTTCTAGGTGTTTTATGTCACTGTCTCTTATAGTGAGGTCTTTGATCCACATTGAATTAATATTTTATAGGGAGTGAGGTAGGTGTTCTCTCATTCTTTTTTGTATATGTATATCTAGTTCCCCCAACCCCATTTGTTGAAGAGACTGTTCTGTCCCAGTTCAGTGGATTTGGGGGCCTTATCAAAAATCAGTTGAATGTAAACCTGGGGGCCTATTTCTGAACTCTCAATTCAATTCCATTGATCAATAGTCTATTTTGTGCCAGTGCCATTCTGTTTTGACAACTGTGGATTTATAGTAGTCTTTAAAGTCAGGAAATGTAAGTCCTCTCACTTCATTCTTTTTCAGAATGTTATTGGCAATTCAAGGTCCCTCTCCCTTCCAAATAAATTTTGTAATTAGCTTTTCCAGTCTGCAAAGTAGGTTGTTGGAATTTTGATTGGAATTGCACTGAATCTGTAGATCAGTTTGGGTAGAACCAACATCTTAATATTTAGCCTTCCTATCCATGAACCTGGAGTATCTCTCCAGCTAATTAGGTCCTCTTTGATTTCTTTTAGTAAAATTTTGTACTTTTCTGTGTAGAGACCCTTTATGTCCTTGGTTAAGTTTATCTCAAGTACTTGGTTTTTTTTAGTTGCTACTGTGAATGAATTTTTTTCCTTGAGTCTTTTCAGTTAGGTTATTTCTAGTGTATAGGAACATTACTGACTTTTACACATTAATCTTATACCCTGCAACTTTGCCAAGTTTGTTTATTAGCTTTGTCAATGATTTCTCAGGATTTTCCAAATATAAGATCACACCATCTGCAAATAATGACAGCTTTACTTCTTCCTTTCCAATTTGAATGCCTTTTATTTCTTTGTCTTGTCAGATTTCTCTGGCTAGAACTTCTAGCGCAAGTGGATAGCCTTGTCTCATTTGCAATCTTAGAGGGAAGGCTTTCAGTCTTTCACCATTGAGTACTATGCTGGCTGTGGGATTTTCTAATATGCCCTTTATCATATTGAGGAAGTTTCCTTCAATTCCTACCTTTTGAAGTATTTTTATCAAAAATGGATGCTGAATTTTATCAAATGCTTTCTCAACGTCTGTCAAGATGATCATTTGATATTTCCCTTTTGATTTGTTAATGTGTTGTATTACATTGATTAATTTTCTTATGATAAACCACCCTTGCTTGCTGGAATAAACCCCACTTGATTGTGGTGTATGATTCTTTTAGTGTGGTTTTGATTCAATTTGCAAGTATTTTGTTGAGAATTTTTACGTCTATATTGATTATGGATATTGGCCAGTTGTTTATCTTTATCTTTATTTGGTTTTGGTATTAGAGTGATATTAGCTTCATAAAATAAATTATGTAGTGTTCCTTTTTCTTCAATTTTTTGAAAGAGTTTGAGCAGGAATGGTTTCGGTTCTTTTTGGAAAGTTTGGTAAAATTCCCCTGTGAAGCCATCTGGCCCTGGTCTTTTATTTGTAGGAAGATTTTTGGTGACTGATTGTATCTCTTTACTTGTGATTGATTTGTTGAGGTCTTCTATTTATTCTCAGACCTGTCTAGGTTGTTCATGTATTTCTAGGAAATTGTCCATTTCTCCTAAGTTGTCTAGTTTGTTGGTGTACAGTTGTTCATAGTATCCTCCTATGATTTTTTTTTTTTTTTCATTTCTTCAAGATCCATAGTAATGACCTGGCTCTCATTTCTGATTTTGTTGATTTCAGTCTTCTCTCTTTTTTACTTTATCAGTCTAGCTAAGGGTTTGTCATTCTTGTTGATCTCAGAGAACCAACTTTTGGTTTTATTTATCCTCTCTTGTTTTTTTTTGTTCTCCAGGTCATTTATTTCTGCTTTAATCTTTGTTATTTCTTTTCTTCTGCTTGCTTTAAGGTTAGTTTGCTGATCATTCTCTAGCCTCTTCATTTGTTAAGTTAGGTCTTTAGTTTTAGCTCTTTCTTCCTTTTTGATGTATGCATTTACAGCTATAATTTCCCTTCAGCAGCACCTTCACTGAATCCCATAGGTTTTTATATGTTGTATTTTCTTTTTCATTCATCTCTAGATATTTATCCATTTCTCTTGTAATTTCTTCCTTGACCCACTGTTTGTTTAGGAGTGTGTTGTTCAACCTGCATATTTGTGAAAGATCTGGTTCTTTGGTGGTTATTGATTTCTTGTTGTACTCCATAATGGTCAGAGAATGTGCATTGAATAATTTCAATCTTTATACATTTATTAAAACTTGTTTTGTGCCCCAGCATATGAACTATCCTGGAGAACATTCCATGAGGGCTAGAGAAGAATATATATCCTGGTAATTTGGGATGTAACAATCTATATATGCCTAAGTCCAATTCATTTATCACATTGTTTAGATTGTCAGTTTCCTCTGTCTAGTTGTTCTGTCTATAGAAAAGAATGGTGTATTGACATCTCAAACTATTATTGTAAAAATGTCTATTGCTCCCTTCAGTTTAGCCAAAGTTTGCCTCATGTACTTTGGAGCTCCTTGATTGGGTACATAAAGATTTATGATTGCTATTTCTTCTTAGAGAATTTTCCCTTTTATTAATATATAGTGTCCTTCTTTGTCTCTTATGACATATTTGCATTTAAAGTCTATTTTGTCTGCTATTAGTATAGCTACCTCTGCTTTCTTTTGGTTGCAGCTTGCATGGAATATTTTTTTCCATCCTCTCACTTTCAATCTCTTTGTGTTGCTGGGTCTAAGCGGAGTCTCTTGTAAAGAGCATGTTGATGGGTCATACTCCTTAATCCATTCTGCCGGTCTGTATCTTTTAATTGGGGAGTTTAATCCTTTCACATTTAAAGTTATTACTGTGAAAGCAGTTCTTGAATCAGCCATCTTATCCTTTGATTTTGTCAGGTCTGTTTTACCCCCTCTCTTTTTTTTCTTTAAGTCACCCTTGTTAATCTTCAGTTCTTTGCCCTTCTCCAGATCTCTCTCTCTCATTTCTTTTTTTCTCATCCAGTTGAAATCCCTTCAGTATTTCTTGCAAAGCAGATCTCTTGTTAACAAATTCTCTCAGCATTTTTTTGTCAGTGAAAATTTTAAACTCTCCCTCAATTTTGAAGGAGAGCTTTGCTGGATAAAGAATTCTTGGCACGATTTTAGTCTTTCAGAATCTCAAATATGTCATACTACTGCCTTCTCACCTCCATGTTGCCCAATGAGTTATCAGAACTTAGTCTTATGTGGTTTCCCCTATATGTGGTGAATCGCTTCTCTCTTGCTGCTTTCAGGATTTTCTCCTCTTCAACATTTGACAATCTTGTTAGTATATGTCTTGGAGTATGTATTTGGATTTATTCTATTTGCTGTTCATTGGGCTTATTTGATTTGCATATTTGTGTCATTTATAAGGGTTGGGAAGTTTTCTCCAGCTATGTCCTCAAATACTCTTCCTAGCCCTTTGCTCTTTTCTTTTTATGGGACACCAATGATCCTTATATTTGTGTGCCTCATGTTGTCCTTCATTTCCCTGAGATCCATTTCAAATGTTTTTCATTTTTTTTCACCATGTTCTTTTGTGCATTTGCATTCAATTGTCATATCCTCTAATTCACTTATTCTTTCTTTTACCTCTTCACATCTCCTGCTGTCAGTCTCTAGCATATTTTTAATTTGATCTACAGTAACTTCTATTTCCATAAGATCTGCTATTTTTTATTTATTCTTTGAAATTTTTCTTTATGCTATTGTAAATCTTCTTGATGTCTTTTATGTCTTTACCCATCCCATTGAGGTTGTTTTGGAGATTTGTATATATTTATTTGATTAATTGCTCCACATTTTGTTTCTTCTCTGGCTTTTAATTTGGCCATTTAGCTTGTCCATATCTACTTGGGTCTTCATGTGCTTTATGATTTTCTGTTGGCTTCAGGGCATTTGCTTATCTTGATAATGTTGTTTTGGGATATGCAGGATTATTTGAACATTTGTCTATAATTTGGCAGAGCTACAGCTTGTTGGATTGCACTTTCTCTATATTCCCAACTGATGGCACTCTTGAGCCACTTCAAGTCAGCTTTCCCTCAACTTTGCCTTCATGCTGTGTGGGTTACAAACCAGTTTTGGACCAGTTGTCCATGTGCACTGGGGACTGCCAGTCTATGGGTGAGGGGTGGGCCCTGTGCAGTTTGTCAGGGAGTCTGCTCAAGGGCACAGTGTATCTGGCATTTCCCAGGCCTCTTAATGGATTACTCTTGGGCTGTGGGCCTGTGTGTCTCATTCTCCAGCTCAAATGCACTGTAGTCCCTGTCCACCATGTGTGCATGAGCCTCTGGGGTTGGGGATGGGCTCCTGATGATTCTGTATGGTACCTTTGTCTATCCCTGCCTCTTGGCTGTGCACACCATGGGCTAAATGCAGTCACTACAAGTTCATTGAATCCTGAGTTCCCTTCACAGGTGCTCCCAGCTGCAGGGCTGTGAAGGTTTATCTCCCCAGCCAACTGCTTAGATGGGTGCACAGGGAGTGTCTAGGTGGTCTGTGCCCCACTTGGTGGCCAGCTCCAGCTGCCACCCCTAACATTTGTGCCAATCGAACAAACTCACCCCATCCTTTCAGATGCAATTTCTCTGCTTTTCTTATCCAAGTTTCCCCTATGGGTTTTAGAGGTCCCTCTCCAGCTGGTTGTCCCCTGGAAGTGCTGTTCTGGGGTGCTTTCTGTCCTTTACCTAGTTTTATTTTATGGAGGAGAAGTTTGCTCTGCCTCATCTAATCTGCCATCTTCCCAGAAATCAAGATAATTTCTTAAAGGCTTTGATTGGTATATCCACATTCTCATGTTTTTCATTGGTGTTTTCTGTATTTTTATCCTATTCCTTTGAATGGGTCATTTCCTGTTTCTTTGTTTGTCTTGTAATCTTGCTGCACACTGTACATTTTGATATATTAGAATGTTAACTCTGGGATTCAGTCCCTGTGATGTCTCTTTCTTGAATTTGTAACCAGCTGGTGGTAGGAGAGAGATTTTCTTGATCTTCAGTGCTCCAATCAGAAATGTCTCCCCATGGTGATTACAGCATCCAGGGTCATGTTTTCTGGGCTTGTGTCTTGTCCTGGGCTTGTGCTTGTTTGTTTTTGTGGAGTTCCCCTGTTAGCTTTTTTGGAGTTCCACTATTTCCTGGGAGGCACACCTCCCTCTCCAGACTGTTTAAAGCAGTCAAGCATTATACCTGGCTGTTAGCCTCTACAATTTATTTGCCTTCTCAGGCTGCTTTGACCTTGAGGGAAAATTCTGGGAAGAGTCACAAACTGGAGAGGAGATTCTCAACTCAGTCTTTCCCAGTCAAAGCAGGGCCAGGGACCTATTTAAGGGGTGCTGACTGGCTTCAAAATATCCTGGGGAAGGAATCTGGAAGGGTGCCAATAGCTTCTTCCACAGTTCCTCAAAGCTGATCTGCCCAGCATATGTAGCTCTTGAACTTATCTTCCACAACACTGAGGAAGCATACCTTCTTTAAGTCTCCTCCACCACCACCTTTGTTCAGGACAGGTTGGAACAATGGTCGCCTTTGGAGTGGTTCCCCAGGGATCTGAAGTCACTAATAAAAGTTGTGATCAGCATTCAGCTGTGCCTACCCCTGGTCTTGGAGAAGAGGATTTTTTATGTCCCTTTGTATAACAAGTGAGCTATCCAGAGGCTGGATCCATGTGGCCTGCAGCAACAGTGGGAGATGGGCACTGGTACCTTCTGAGCCAAGAGAGCAATTTACCAGTCTTTAATGTAATTTTCCAGCCTCATCCTCCCACTCTTCTCTGGATGCTGTACAGTGTTGTACTGATCTCTGAAGTTTCAGATAGTTGTTTCACACAGTTCCTGCCTGTTTAAGAGTTGTTATGGTGAAAGGAGTAAATCCTGGAGCTACCTACTCCACCATCTTCCCTCAATCCTAGAACTATTCTTAATGACTACTATAGTCTGAAAATTGCCTATATAACAAAGGCACCCATGTGTTTTATTTTAATTTACTTTATTGGACTTGATCCTTTGCATTCTTGGTCTTCAGTATCTACTACTCCTTCTGTGTTGTTGAGTTTTCCAGCTAGTCCCCCTTCCCAGTATCCTATACCATTATAAGTGATGTTTCCTCTTACTGTGTCTTATTTTTATTTTTAAGCAGATATTTAATGCTTGCTTTCTTACTCTCCTCCAGATACTGCAACTACATGCTGTCAAACAATCCCGTAATTCATATTAGCCGAAATTTAGCCATTTGGTGAAATTAAGTGACAGCCAAAGAGCACACACCTAGTGAGGACTGAAGCTGTATTTTGAACCTAAGTCTGTCAAATTCTAATGTCAATGTCTTTAACATTTCTCATAATAGAAATATAATATAAATAATAAAACTAGTTTGCATATTTACAATATGGTATTTGTAGGTAAGACTACCATTGCTGAGGTTTTACCTGTTTGATAGCCTACCTTAACTTGGCCCAATTCTTACCCAGCCATGAATGACCCTAAAATGATTCAAATTGGTGTGAGATGGTGGGAAGGATGATAGACACTAAGGAGTAAAAAAGAACAAGTTTGAAGAAATATCAAGATCTGGAGAAGGAAGTAGAATAAAAGATGCCTAAAGTTATTCCTGTACTTAAGCTTTCCTTCTTTTAGATGCAATTTATAAGCCATGATATATGAGAACAGCTTATTTTTCTTTATTGTTTATTTGCTTTATTGACATGCAATGAACTTGCTCATCTCTGCCTCTTCCATTTTTATAGTCATACAAAAGAGCAAAATTAAGTCTACCAAATTTGTTTCTTCAACTTAGGCTTTCCAACATATTTTTAAGAAAATATTAGTCAATCTCTAAACTCTAAATGTTACAAACATTTCACAGTTTAGAGACCATTATTTATTCTTACGAGCTTCGCATGAAGTGACTTTCTGTGTGATCTCTTTAGTGAGTCTTTTCAATGGCACAATGCAGAACAATGGCTTGGTGCAGTTCAGGATTCAGAGCATATGGCATGTAGCTTGTGCTGAGAACTGGACCACCCAGATTTCAGATAATGTTTGTCAGCTGCTGGGATTAGGGTAAGTATCTCTAATCAGCTCTCTTTGAAGAGATTCTCTAATTTTTTTAAATCAAATTGAGTTTATAAGAAATTTAAAATTTTTGAAAATTATGAACTTAGAAAATACACATGGATGAAAGGAGGAATATAAGAAGTTTGAGTACCCCTATCCTTAAAAACTAACCATTGAATATAATCATTTTATAAATATTATATAAATATAAATATATATACATATTATTTATATAATTATATTAAAGATTATACTATGCTCTGGTAGCCTACTTACATGTGAGCATTTCTCATATCATTAAATATTTTACACAGATGATCATATCTAATAAAATAAATATTTCATTTTATGGGTATATCATAATATATCTAGCTAATCACAAGGGTACTAAAGAGAACATTTTGGCTTTATCGTTGAGTATTTTCTTAATAGTTCTTTAGGAAAATTAGTAGATGTATAATTATTATAAGAAAAGATGTACAAAAATTCAAAACTTTTCCAAGAGTAATGCAAGCAATAATTCCATATCAATGACTCATCAAAAATGTATTATATCTCCCAGTATAATGTCACAATATATTACATCAAAAATAAGTTCATGGCTTCATTTTTTTACCTTTCCATCAGTCTCAAAAGTAATGAGGTGAAATGGAAGATAATGTGTAGTAATAATTTATTTTTAAGATGCATAATCTGTCTACTCTAATCCACTTTCTGATCCTTTGGTATTTGTTAATTTGGTGATTTGAGATTCCCAAGTATGTTGGGCCACATGATTATTTTATTAGTTATATTACTGTATCATTTACCAGTTTGCTTGGCAGAATCTCATATTAAACTATGAGGTCTAAAATTTAAGAACTATGCACATTTTATGTTTTTTTGCCTTGCTAACATCTATTATAACCTCTCTTTCAAAAAAGATACTAAATAAATATTTGTTGCAACATGAATTATTCATTACACATGTGCAAATACATGTTGGTATAAATATATTTAGCTACTTAAATTATGTAAAAAAAAATGTCCAATTATAAAACATTATCATTCACTTTCTGTCCTGAACTGGAAACTGACTTTCTAATTAATTCTGAAAGACTGTATAAAATTACAAAGGAGGTTAATTTAAGTATACATATACACACATACCTGTAGCACTTAGTTATCTCAATTATCCATTTCTAGTTCATCAATAGCAGATGCAATTGATTGCTTTCCCTGTAGTGACCCTTTTTACTAACTTACCAGTAATTGATATAATAATTACTCATCCTACAGATTTTCAAGATTTGTTTTAAAGTAGATTTCTTGAAATCCAAAACATATTTTCCAATAGAAATAATGTCCCTTGAGGTGATTAGTTCTGTGGACAAGCTCTTAAATGCTATTTAACTTCTAGTAAACCATGAGAGTTATATTGGATACTAATGCCATAATAGAACCTAACCACCACTTGTAGATATTTTAAAATAGAAAACTTAGTGGAGGATGCACTCAGTGTCAAGAATGTTCCATAATTTCTCACAATTGGGTTGATTGCTGTGCATTTAGAATGGGAACTCCCAGCTCCAAGTCAGTGAAGTCAACCTCTTCAGGAAGGCAATTGCTATCAGTAACAAAGGGAGGAAGTGAGTTTTATCATTCATTACGTAAATAATCAATTTTGTTTATGTATTAATCTTTGTATATATCATCCTTTTACTATATAGTAAAGCTTGTAAACTAATGATGGTGACATTTAAACATGATTGGCTTTCAGACATAAAGAGTCTTGGAAGAGGGTGGGTTTCAGGAGAAATGTTATTTGATAAATTCCATAAAACACTGAAATTGACTGCTGTTTGTTTATCCTCCATTAAGTAAAGCATTTGGTAAATGGAATTGATTCCAGGCTCCTACTTAAATGTTGATTTTTTAAAAGCAGTTTTATTGAGATACATTCACATACCATACAAACCATCCAAAGTGTGCAATTGATGGCTTTTAGTATAGTCATGGAGTTTTGCATTCATCACCACAGTCAGTTTTAAAACATTTCCATTCCTACAAAAAGAAAAACCCTATACCCCTTAGCAGTCACCTCTCAATCCCTCTATCCTTCCCCAGCTCTACATAGCACTAATCTAATTCTGTCTCTGTAGATTTATTTTTATTTACATTACATATTAATAGAATCATACAATATGTAATACTTTGTATCTGGTTTCTTTCCTTAGCATAATGTTTTTTTTAATTTATATATATATATATTTATTTAATTAGAAGAGTTGTAGGTTTACATAAAAGTCATGTAAAAAAAATACAACATGCACATATACCCCACTATGGTTGACACTTTGCATTGACATGGTATCAGTTTGCCTTAGGTATATTTTTCCCATATACTACCCTATTATTAACACCTTGTAATAGTGATACATTTGTTATGGTTCATAAAAGAACAGTCTCATATTTGTACTAGTAACCCCAGTTATTGTCCACAACAGGGTTCACTGTGTTATACAGCCCCATGCTTTATCCTTCAGCTTTCCTTCTAGTAACACACATGACCCAAAACTTCCTCTTTCAACCATATTCTCATGCATAATTCAGCACTTTTAATTACACTCACAACAATGTGCTATCATCACAACTATCCATTTCCAAACATTTACAATCAACCTAATTAGAAATTCTGCACAAATTAAGCATCAGCTCCGTATTTACTATCCCCATTTTATCTCCTGGTAACCTGTATTCTAGACTCTAACTCTATGAGTTTGTTTATTATAATTAGACAAATTTATGATTTTAGATGCAGAAATCCTCAACAAAATACTTTCAAATTGAATCCAAAAGCATATTAAAAGAAGTATACACTGTAATCTAGTGGGTTTTATCCCAGGTATGTGAGGATGGTTCAGCACAAGAAAATAAATTAATGTAAAATACCACATTAATAAAACGAGGGGGAAATCATGTGATCATCTTGATTGATGCAGAAAAGGCATTTGACAAAATTCAACATCCTTGCTTAATCAAAACACTTTGAAAGATAGAAATAAGAAGGAAACTTCCTCAGCATGATAAAGGGTATATATGGAAAAAAAAAACACACAGCTATCATTGTATTCAATGTTTTCCTCTAACATTCGGAACAAGACAAGGATGCCCACTTTCACCACTGTCATTCAACATTGTGCTAGAAGTTTTAGCTAGAGAATTTAGACTGGAAAAAGAAATAAAAGGCATACAAATTGGAAAGTAAGAAGTCAAACTTTCACTATTTGCAGATGACATGAACCTATATATAGAAAGTCCAGAAAAATCTTCAACAAAGCTACTAGAACTAATAAGTTCAGAAAAGTGGTGGGATACAAAATCAATTTGCAAAAATCAGTATTGTTTCTATGCATTAGTAATGGGCAATCTGAGTAGGAAATCAAGAAAAAAATTCCATTACAATAGCAACTAAAAGAATCAAATACCTAGGAATAAATTTACCCAAGAATGTAAAGAACTTGCACACAGAAAACTGCAAAACATGCTAACAGAAATAAAAGAAGTCCTAAATAAATAGTAGGACATTCTGTATTCATGGATTGGAAGATTAAATATAGTTAAGATGTCAATTCTACCCAAACTAATTTACAGATTCAATGCCATCCCAATCAAAATTCCAACAGCCCATTTTGCAGAAATGAAAAAATAAATTATTAAATTATTTAGAAGGTTAAGTGGCTTCAAATGGCCAAAAATACCTTGAAAAAGAATAACAAAATTGGAGAACTCACACTTCGTGACTTTAAAGCATATTAGAAAGCTACAGTGTTCAAAGCACCATGGTACTGTCATAAAGATAGATATATTGACTGTTAGAATTGAACTGAGAGCTCAGAGTTCAGAAATAGACCCCCACATCTAGGGCTATTTGATATTTGACAAGGCTGCCAAGTCCATTCAACTGGGACAGATGGTATATTCAACAAATGGTGTTAGGAGAACAGGATATCCAAAAGAATGAAAGAGGTCCCCGATCTTACACCTTATAAAAAAATTTACTCAAATGAATCAAAGACTTAAATATAAGAGCCAGGACTATAAAACTCCTAGAAGAAAATGTAAGGAAGCATCTTCAAGATCTTGTGGTAAACAGTGGTTTCTTAGACTTTACACCCAAAGCCCAAGCAACAAAAGCAAAAATAGATTAATAGGATCTCCTCAAAACTGAAAAATTTTGTACTTCGAAGGACTTTGTCAAGAAAGTGAAAAGGCAGCCTACTCAATGGGAGAAAATATTTGGAAACCACATATCTGATAAGAGTTTAATATCTAGATCATACATAGAAATCCTACAACTAAGCAATACAAAGGCAAACAACCCACTTAAAAAATAGGTAAAGATTTGAATAGATATTTTTCCCAAGAGGATACACAAATGGCCACAAAGCACATGAAAAGATGCTCAACATCACTAGCTGTTAGGGAAATGCAAATCAAAACTACAATGAAGCATCATTTTACCCCAACTAAAATGGCCACTATCAAACATTGATTTTAGTACAATAGAGGTGAGGCCCTAAGAATTCCTTTGCTTTCACTACTAAAGTTGCCAATAAGGTTGAAGAGCTGTATAATTCAGATACTTAGTTTGTAACAATGTGGTTAAGGAGATTGGTAACTTGAACTAATTTCCACAATAGGTAAATTCTAATACTCTGGTTGATTGGAATTTTATTGCACAGGAGCTTTGTATGTCAAATCACCAACTTCAAAAGTATAGCTATATGATTGTACACATAGGAATTCTTTGAATTGTCATTTGCTAATATTCAACAAGGTGTTTCCTAGAGTATATATGGGGTTAAAATGAGTGTTTCAGTTTGCTAATGCTGCCATTATGCAAAATACCAGAAATGGATTGGCTTTTATAAAGGGGATTTATTAGGTTCCAAGTCTACAGTTCTAAGGTCATAAAAATGTCCAAAGTAAGGCATCAACAAGAGGATACCTTCACTGAAGGAGGGTCAATAGTATCTGGAACAACCTTTGTCAGGTGGGAAGGCAGGTGACTGGCATCTGCTGGTCTTTTGCTCCCAGGTTCTGATTTCAAAATGGCTTTCTCCAAAACATCTCTGGGCTTCAGTCTCTCTTAGCTTCTCTTTCTCAGCTCCTGTGCATCTTTGCTTGGTTCTCCTAGGGCATTTCTCTCTAAGCATCTGGGGTCCTCTCTTAGCTTCACTGGGGCAAACTCTGGGCCAGCATCTCCAAATGTCTTTCTGTCTGCATGTCCAAGCATCTCCAAGCATCATCATCTGTGTTGGCTCTTGAGCTTTCTTAAGTACTCCAATGAACTAATCAAGACCCATCCTGAGTGGGTGGGGTCCACACCTCCCTGGAAATGATCTAATCAAAAGGTCTCACCCAGAATTGAAAGAGTCACATCTCCATGGAAACATTTAATCAAAAAGTTCTACCCAGCAAGATTGAATTAAAAGACCATGACTCTTCTGGGGTCCATAACAGTTTCAAGCCAGCACAATGAGTTATTACTGAAATCAGAATCATCAATGTCTTATTTTGACAGAAAATTTTTGAATGAATTTGTATGAAATATGTTGTGTGATAGCATAATGCTGATTTCTACAGTTCATGAGAGAGTATGTTGGAAAAGGTAACATATGTCTTTATTACCTTTAAACGGTTGCTGATATAAATATATTATTTTGATTACTCCCTCCTTGGAATTCGAAGCATTATTGGTGATACTGTGTCTGTTCCATGGATGAATGAGACATGGTTTTTGCTTTAAATGCATATATAGTAGGGATAGACACATAAATAGATAAATACAATGTAATGTGATAAATAAAATGTGCTATGGGAGAACCTAACTCAATTTGGATATGTCAGGGAAGGCTTTCTAGAAAATGGCCTGAACTGAAAGGATGACAGCCAATTCCACAGAACTGTGTACTATTTATTTACATGTTTTGTATGGTTATTTTTTCCCAACCAGATTTTATTCTCTATTTCACTGAACTCATTTCCTATGAATCACAGTCCTTCCAGCTGGAGACTGTGACAAAGACTAGATTTTTCAATGTATGAAAACAATCCCCCTGCCTTAAATACAATATTTTGGGTGAAGGTCAGACACTTGCTTCTTCAGAAATTAATAATGTAATCTCTGCAAAGACTTTAATCATTGGGACTGCACTTATTAAATAGTCTCCATAGTGCTCTAGTAATTGAAATAAGGTGTAGCCTTTTAAAACCTGTCTAAACTGTTGCATGTTAACTGAAAGAAAACTTAGTGAGTTTAAAATGATGTGTTTCGTACAGTGGAAAGTAATTTAGGACTCAATTTATTAAAAAGGCACTACAGTCTCTCAAAATTATTTATGCAGCTAGAGTACAAAATGCAATTCCCCACAGATTCTAGTGAATCATAAGAGGCAGATTTCATCAGCCTTTCCTTTTTTAAATTAGACATTTTCATTCCCTGACATTTATAGCATGCCTAACTAAAAAGTGCTTTGAATAACATTTTCATGTCTCTGGTCAAAGAATGAAAGAAAATGTTTTATCCTGATCCAAGAATAAGTGTTAAAGAAACTTGAAATAGTGATTTTTAAATATTTCCTAGGACAGTGCCCTACCTTGTTACAACCCAATATATGAACTAAGTAAGTTGATTTGCCTTGTAATCCATTAAACCTAGTAGAAGTTATCAGCTCTGCAAAACACTTAATTTAGTGAATACTAATGTCTTAAAAATAAGGTTAATTATTCCTGTGGCTGTTGGCAGCCTTTGAGGAGCTGGTGTTAATTTTATACTCCATAATAATCCTGGGCAAAACACCTTCAGTTCAAATGTCAGAAACATCAAGTTAAATTGCCCATTCTCAAACACAAATAAGAAGCGGAATTACTACAATGTTCTCCCACTTCAGAGGTGTTTTAAAAATGTTAAGGGTAAAGTACTTTTTAAAAAAACATTTTCAGTAAGTAGAGCCTAATGATTTAAATTCCTACATAAGTACGACAACAGATCTATATCACAAATTATCACTAGGTCCTTGAAAACAGAAAATATGGCCTGTGTTTTGTATATCTAGTTTTAAGTTGTTGGGCAAATAAGAGCTCCTGTTGTTGTCTATATATTCTCTTATTCTCCCCAAATTTTCAACTCTGTGGAGAAAACCTTAACTTCCTATAACTCAGAACACAAAACAGCAACAAAGACAAAATATGGGAACTAGCAGAAAGAAGAAAACTATTACTTCGTCATTAAATGACTTTTTTGTTTGCTGATTTTACATAGAGATGATTAAAAAATATCTTCTATTATTTTTTAATTTGCAACTTTATTACTGAAGACACTTTTCATTTTATCCTTAGCAATGTTTCTTGAGGGGGTGGGGGTGGAAAGCTGTGCTACTGACAGATGGTGGGAAAAAATTATTTTACATGAACAGGATCAAGATAAAACATTTCATACTTTGATCAGAGCCTTAAAAATGAAATTCAAAGTACTTTTTGCTCATGCATGGTAAAAATTAAAACTACTATGCTTTCTCTATTTTAAGATTAAAAATTAATTTAAAATAACCAAGGAACAAATAATTAAGACCAAGCTACAATAATCTGATAACTTTCTAGGATTAATATTTAATAGGTTTATTATCTAAACTTTAAATCTCCCTTCTTCCTTTTATTCTTCCTTATATCAGCAAAGGATGTGGACAGGTTAGGAAAAGCACAGTCATTAGGCAATTATGGGCAAAGGAAGAATGAGTGGCAATAAATGTACCCCTTATTTGTAATCTAAGAGCTAGATCAACAGCTCCAACATCTGGTAATGCTTGAGAATCACCTGGTCTCAGTCCCAGACATATGGGTTCAGGATGATCTGGGTTAGTGGTTCTCAATATGGGATTTTTAGTACCAAATCAGCAGCATTTACATCACCTGGGATGCTTTTATAGTTCTTATAGCAATACAAATTCTGGCAGTCCAACTCAGACCTACTGAATCAGAAAGTCTGGAGAAGGACCCAGCAATCTGTGTTTTAATAAGCCCTTCAGGTGATTCTGACATACCCTAAAGTTTGAGAACTACTATTCTGGGTTAGATATTCTTAACCACCTTTTGTGTGCCATGGATAATTTGGCAGACTGGCGAAAGTTACAGGCACCTTCTCAAGTTCATATTTTTAGTTCATAAAATAAAATACACATAATTATAAAGGAAATTAATTACATTAAAAATAATTTTCTAAATATCAGTAACTACATGATATAGTCATGTATGTACTTCTTTATTAAAGTATTAAATAAGATATACCAGCAGTTCTAATGAACACCATAATATCAGTGATGAACATAAATGATATTTTTTTAATATATGCAGCAATTATAATGTGATATGATGATAATTGTCGTATGCTTTGGGGACAGAATTATACATACAGACAATCATGTGGTTAGTCACCTGCCTTCATAACTGAAAGAAAGAGTAAGTTTCAATTAGAGGTTATTGCTAAAAATAAAGACGTAACTTTTTTCTCCCCCAACTGCAAACCCTTTATATACATATAATACTGGGGCTCTATAGAACTCAGATTAATAAGAACCTTGGCTAGAGGGAGACCCAGAGGTCTCAAGTCTTAAAAGTGCCCCAGATGATTACGGTTAGATAAAAGAATCATATCTTCTTCAGTATAAAACATAAAGTGTGTACAAAACTTCTCCTTTAGTTAGCAATTTGACTTCACCTGGTATTAAAAACAAAATCAAGCAAAATAAAATTGAGCAAAAGCAAAATCTTTTTTTAACTGCAACCATGTTAAATATGCTATTGAAAATCAGCTTGTCATTCTGACATAGCCTGTTTTAATTTCTCTGGAACAATCCCCCCCCCCCCCAATAGATCAAAACGAAAGTGAAGAGTTTTGAAAGACCTCTTTAAAAGGATATTATTAAAAGAGTTAAAAAAAAAAAAATCCATAGCTAATTTTCACCAACTACATACTGGTATTAATTGTTTGAGAGCATATTATTGGTTAATAAGGAAGCCTTTTATCTGAAATGTAACCTTACTTGTACTAATGTAATTCAGGGAAAATTCTCATTGTCTTTAAGTCCTATTTTTACTTACACCCTGTGCTGGTTTGGATGTATTATGTCCCCCCAAATGCCATTATATTTGATGCAGTCTTGTGTGGGCAGGAAACATATTGGTGTTGATTGGGTTGGAGACTTTTGATTGGATGTTTCAGTGGAGATGTGATAACTCAATTGAGGGTGAGATCTTTCATTGGATAATTTCCATGGAGGAGTGGCCCCGCCCATTCAACATGGGCCTTGATTAGTTTACTGGAGCACTATAAAAGCTCAGATAGAAGGAGAGAGCTTGCTACAGCTAAGAGGGACACTTTGAAGAATGCACAGGAGCTGAGAGAAGAGCTGCAGATGAGAGACAGTTTGAAGACAGCTGTTGAAAGCAGACTTTTGCTCTAGGGAAGTTAAGAGAGGAAAAATGCCCCAAGAGCAACTAAGAGTGACATTTTTGAGGAACTGCAGCCTAGAGAGGAACGTCCTGGGAGAAAGCCATTTTGAAACCAGAACTCTGGAGCAGATGCCAGCTACGTGCCTTCCCAGCTAACAGAGGTTTTCTGGACACCATTGATCATCCTCCAGTGAAGGTACTTGATTGTTGATGACTTACCTTGGACACTTTATGGTCTTAAGACTAACTTTGTAACCAAATAAACCCCCTTTATAAAAGCTGATCCATTTCTGGTGTTTTGCATTCCAGGAGCATTAGCAAACTGGAACATACCCTTTATGGGTATTTTGTAATAGAGAGTTTTATGTGGCAAGGAAGTTACTAAAAAACATATACACAGAAGGTAAGAAAATCTCTAATATGCTGTAATACAATTATTAATCACCCACCAATAATTTTCTGCAACATATAACTCTTTAGTCTGTTACATAAAAACACCAAGCGAATGTTTTCCTCTAAGCCAACATCCTTTATCATTTCCTTTGAAATGATAAACAGGTAAGGATAGGGAAAAGTATTAGTCCTAGGAAATTTGAAATCTTGATTGATCCTTCTATTTTTCTTCTAAAGAGTACTTACAACTTCTTAACCTGTAATTAATGCCATGTATTCTATGAAACCAAGGGCAACTTTGAGTAAAATCTATAACATTTAATAGAATAACATTCCTTCTTCTCTTCCTTTAATTTTCCTTCCTTCCTTCTCTCCTTATTCTCTTTCTTCTTTTCTTCCTTTCTCATGCCTTATTTCCTTTCTCCTACTGTCCCTTATTTCCTGCAATTCTTCCTTCTTATACCCTATTTCTTTAAACAAAGAAACTACAAACTGTGGTGATTTGTAACAAAGTGAGTATTCAGAGAGGCTAATAGAATAATACATGAAAATAAAGTCCAAACAAATAAGAAGGCAAATCTATAAAACATTAAGGGTCAATGTAATTGCTAACATTTGCATCTGAGTTTCCTGGAAACCCACACACAGAAAAGGAAAACATAAAGAATCACCTAACTTTCATTAAGAGATAGATAGGATAAATGTTACCTGTACCATAGGGAGGACAGGTGTCTCCTGACACTAAATTCTAAAGGAAATTTCTCACATATGGTCTTCTAAAGTAATAATGCAATGAAAAAAAAATGTGCTGAGAAAACGTCATACTGAATGTGGAAATGTATGTCTTATGCGTCTAACTCAAAAATAAATAATTAAAGTCCAGTTGTAGCTGAGAAAATAATGTTAAAGTGCAAATGAGTCAAAGGTATAATACAAGGGATTAAGATGAGATTCAGTGTGACCCTTTTATGAACAAGTTTAATACAATTTACAGTGTATGAAGACTGACAGAGGGCCTGTCTCTGACAGTGTCCTCCAGCCTTTCTCTGAGTCATATTTTTGGTAGGAGTTGCCTAGAATTTTGTTTCCTTCCTAATACCATTATATCTGTAAGATATGGAGGACCAGCTACCAGACTGACTCATCAATTTCTCTCAGTACTCTTCTTAATACTGCATCTTGCCCAAAGGAGGAAGCTTGTTAGATTAAGATAATTTTTCTACTTGCAGTTGTTTGCTTCTGTGGAAGTGCCGCAAAATGTTAAAGAGTTGAGGTCAGGAAATCTAAACTTAATTGCACTTACCTGTTCCCTAAGAGTTTTCATAATGCTAGGTGAGTGCTAGATGTGTTGTTACAAATGTGGTAAACGAATAAGCAAGAGTGGTTGCAATGTGCTCAGTCCAATGTGTTTATTTAACTTCCAGCAAGCCCTGACCATTCTAAGGGGAAACCTTGTCATCCCTTGCTTTGAGTCCTCTCTGTCCATACCATTCCCCTGCCCATTAAAATGTGCTACCCCCACTCTGCTCTGCCAAATCAATCCCCTTCTTTCCCTTCAAACTGAAAGGAAGATCCATCCGTCTCCAAAAGTCTTTTCAGGCTAATCCCACCTGGCTCTATTCATTGCATAAACATTTTGGGGTATGAAATGAGCCACAGTGCCTGTTTGCAGCATTGCAGCATACATTATTATTCTTTTTAGCTTTAGTGTGTCCAAAAGCTTAAAACATCCCTGTGTAAGCTCCTGCTTCAGGGAAGAATTCTTATCACAGCAAATACAGTCTGAGGATCCAGACAAAAGAGAAAGAACCTAAGCAGGGCCTAAGAAGAAAGGCATTTAATACATGCAAGTAGCCTTGGGATATACCTCTTTCTCTCCCCAGAATTTATCCATGAGCCTTTTTTTATATTCCATATATGACCTCAAAAGTAATAAATGTTACATCTATATGCTTCTTTTCTCACATAGAATAAAGTTTTTCATGAAGTTAGGGAGAACCTTTGAGGGCATATAACCAATAAAAATGATAATAGAGGTTTAGAAATACATGTCAACAAAGTAATGGGATGTGATCTATTTGATACTAAACTATTGATTTCACAGCAGCTATGCCAATGTGTGATCGAAGTATCTAAATCTGCAGATCTGGAATCATTGTCAGGATTTAGAAAGGACAAACTCTAGTTGTAATAATCAAAGATGGCCCCTCAAAAACCTTAACAACTAATTTCCTTGCAAGAAAGGAAAACTGCATCAGGGAGAGCTGCAGTTGCATGCTTTAATTGGAGAATTTAATATAGCATACTGCCTCAACTCAATTTTTCAATAGTTCTGAGACTTTGTCCTTCAAAAATAAATGGTGGCTTACAGTAGGGCTACTAATCTTTTATTTTGTCAAGAACATTTTTTTTTAATTCACTATTTATTGCCTTCATCAATTTGTAAAATAAGGAATAGTTTGTCATGAACTTCTTTTGCTTTATACTTGTTTACATATGAATATGAACTAGAACTGTTTTCAGTCAAAAAACGGATGAGTTTGACTTGGCAGAATCAGAAATACAGGTAGTTTGTCTCAAATTAAATTCCAAACTCTAATATCCAGCACCAGTTTGGCAGCACAAATACCTGAAAGTGTTTGTAGGAACTCATGGCCCCTATGCCCTACTCTTTGAGTGCAGATATCGATATTTGGTACAAAAATTTAATTATGTAATGACTCTATATTTTTTCCCAGAAAGTGTTTTGCATAGCCATTATAAATAACTCAAAATGACATAACTGCAGAGTTAACTGCAGTATGTTTTCTCATGTTAAATTTGAGACTAAAAATGTAGAAAAGGTAATCTCAGGAAATAAGGTATATGCATGTCTTTTTGCCATGTTTATATGTAATCTCTATTTTTCTCTGTGGGACAGTGAAAGTGTCACCATCAAAAAGCATTCGAGAATCCCAGGGTAGGTCAATCACATGTACTGGATATACTTTGACCTTAAAACTTTACCTCTAGTGTTCCTTTCTTCTACAATAGGCATACTTTAAAAATATAACTGTCATTCCTATTATAGCGTAATGACAATGTTAGTTGTAGAGTAAATAGACTAGTTGAAAAACTGATTTATAAATAATTTTTCAGTATTTTCATTGGACCTTTGTCCAGAATCTGTTTCAAATTTCCAGAAAAAATAATGCATCCCTTCAGAATTTGCATTAAAAGAGATATCCAAGGGCTAAAAAAGGAGAATAACTAGAGATAATTAAAGATTCCTAATCCACATCTCTGAAATATGCTTTTAATGAATTACCCTTCAAGATGTTCCCCCATTTAGTCATGAGTGTCTTAACAAAGATTGCTTACTAAATAAGGACAAGTTACCTTGGAAGCTAAAACACAGATCCCTGAGCAAGTAGAAGTGGATATATGTTTGGCTCTGACTGTGTTTCCCAGACTCTAACATGCATCAAAAATCACCTGAAGGACTACTTAAAACACAGATCATCGGACCCCATCTCCAGAGTCTCTGAGTCACTCAAATCTGGGTGAGGTAGAAGAATTTGCATTTCTAATACATTTCCACATGAGATTGATGCTATTTGTCTGGAGAACACACTTTGAGAATTGCTGGGCTATGGAAATAGTACAGTTAGGAACATAGAAAACTTGTCTAGAAGGATATCCAACACATGACAGTCATTAGGCAGAACAAAGATGCTGGAGACATGCAAAGATAATCAAAGAAGAGAGATATCTAAAAAGGAAATCAGAAAGCAACTGTGACCCGCTAACTTTACGCTCAGACATAACACTATGAACCTATTCCAATGATGTTACTGGAGCTTGCAAGCAAAGTGAATACTCTTAGTGCTTATTTCAAATTGGATAGGCATTTGTTGATATTTTTTAACATTGAAATGTAGTATTATATCAGAAGCTGTAGCAATCATAAAATTCAAAGTCTTCTAATATCTCTTTTAATCCTCATTGTATCTTCCCTAAATGTAATATGTCCATAAATATAAAAATTGTTGAGGGAGTTGTTAGAACGGTGCCTGATGGGAACACAGATTCAGGGCATGACAGAAACTTCCAGGAAATGATCCCTTTATTGTACAGAATAAAGAGGCCAGAAAGGGAAAATCTGCCTGACACTTCCACAGCACACAGAGTTCAAAAGAGCAGGGGAAAAGGTCCCATCACAGCCAGACTCCACTGGTGGCTGAAAACTGCTCTGGGTCAGGAGCAGCTCTGCAGGCCCCACTTTGCTCTGGAGAAGAGAGACCGATCTATACTGTTTGAGTGTGGATTTTATTCAACTCAGGGGGAGGGGGCCCTACCACTGAGAATTTCTGTATAAGCATCTGGGGCTGCTTGTTCCTAAGGAGTTTAAGGTGTGGCAGGGCCTTTTCATTAGACTTAACATCTCCCCCATGTTGTGAGATAATACATAATAGTAAAGGAGGTGGGAAAGTGGAAGGCCGAGGATGGCCACTTAGTGTATATTTGTGACTTCTCCAGAGCAGGTAGAGTGGGTGAGGTCTGAGCATGGCTGCTTAACAGGTGTCTATGAGTTCCCTAACAATCAATATGAATTATCTTCCCTTTGAAGTCTGTGCAGGTTTGTTTTTTCTTCCGTAAGTTATAGCAAATGTATTTTATATAAATATTTAGATGAGTCTTCAACCTATGTAAGGTATATATCTTTATCTCTAACAATATTCATCTTCTCTTTTGTTAATCCATTTCAGGTTTTATTAAAGGAAAGCCTAGTGCTTTGTGTACTTGTTACTTTTTTCTGTTCATAAAATGAAAGCGCAGAATGCTCGATTCTGTTCTGTGGTTGAAAAGTAACAAACAAAGTCTCTTCCAGTTTGTTCAAAGGGTCACCTCAACTGCAAGGGAGAGAATCCACCCTCTACCTAGTTCTTCTCTTCTTACTGATTGTAACAGCTAGGAGTATTCCTTGGAAATTCCATACGCACAGAAGCAAAGGGTTAGAGGTGGTTATATGTTGGGGAAGATACTGGGCCTTCTTCTCCATCATGGCTGAGTGCTGCTTCAAAAGATAGGAACCCATTGGCTCTCTGCTAACCTGTAGAAGAAAGCAGGAATCAGGGTGTCCCCAGCTTAAAGGCATATTTTTATATGATGATTAAAGTCTGGAAAAAATAAAAGGCAGAAAACAAGATTAGGAATTGAGAAGTTAAAACTTTCTGGCTAAACAAAGGGATATGAGTCAGGATAATTAAGAGAAATCATCAATTAAGCCTCAGTTTGAAAGCCAGGATATAAATAAATAGGATTTTAGAGAAAAGAAAGCCCAAGGGCTTAAATGCCTCTTGCCACACTGAGGTGTCTCTTTTTCCACCCTTCTGGCTCACCAATAATCACTTTCAGCTCCAGGCTACGTAAACCCTCTCAGAGCAACTGCATGACTTCTGGTTTAAAATTGGGGCTTTTTGCTGCTTTAAATTGAATGAAATATCAAAAACAAAACAAAATTTTGAAAGGTAAACACTGAAGATCTCATTTTGCTACCTTGGTCTTAGGTAACATGCATTTTTCAGAAGAATTACACACAACAGGAGAAAGGTTTAATAAGTTATGGTATAACAACTCTGACACCAAAATGATAAGTACAGTGATTTTAACTTTATAAAATAATATATAAGGATACAAACAAGGACTAGAGATACCATGCAAAAATTAAAATTGTATTTCATGACATTATGTATAACTCTATTCATTTGCATTATTTTCTAGATAGCAAAATATTTGAAGTTTTTATTAAAATGTTCATCTTTTTGTATGGAATTCCATAGTTTCTTTCATTGTTTACAGCAATAAATAACTATACATGTGCAGTGGTGTAATTTTTGTTTGTTTTTTCATTTGTCTTTGCGTTTCTTTATCCTAGAAGTATGAACTCATCAATGCCAATCTTCTCAACTGAAGGTGGACCATTTGTAAAAGTAAACATGATGCCTAATGGTAGCTTAATACTAACACCGAGGTGGGTACTAAAATCTGTTCTTGGACTAGTTGCATATGGACTGGAAGGAAAATAGTATTTTGAAACCAGTCAAGTTTGACTCCTACCACTTACTGGCCATATAATCTTGAAAGTTGTCTGACTTCTTTAATTCTTCAGATCCTCTCAAATAGTTATCTAACTGATCCTATGCAATAACACTACCTAGCCCTCATAGACATGATAAGAAGTTTAAATGAGATACTGTATATGTAATTTTCCAGCGCACTGATAGGGATTCAATAAATACTAATTCCATACCTTTTTAACCCTTGCCCTCAGATTCACAAACCATGAAATGCTGTAGAAAGAAATTGTGGTATCTGGAATAAAATAGGTACAATATGATCAGACTAAAGAGAGAAAAGAGAAGAAAGGGGGGGGGAGGATCATGATGCTTGTTTTGAGCAAATATAACATGAATCCTAAATGATGGAGACCAGACTTCAAGATGTACCTGTATAGTCTCTGTTGCTCTTTAAAATTAGGTTTAACTTTATAGCCTTTACAAGGGTTTTAAGAAGTAGTGTCTGTCATGAATTCAAAGACCTGTTTTAGTTTAGATTATGTCATTTTACCTGTCAGGGCATTGATGGTATCTGTTGTTAAAAGTGGGCTCCTGAATTTTATAGTTCCAAGAAAGGCCAGCTGTGGGTGGGAAGAAAGTAAATGCAAGAAGCCATAACTAAAAACAAGTATTTAAGGTGCCATTGTTAGTATATTGGTTTGTAGTATTTTGTTAACATACACTCAATGGTGAAAAAATGAAGTTAGGCAACCATTCAGATATTTGTGAAAAGTTACCATTTCTGTGACTTCGACCAGTAAAACACATTGGCACAGGAACAATTTTAGTGCCAATCAAAGTACTCTGTTTCCAGTTGAATGTTTTATACGAATATTTGGTGGGCTCTGATATTATTAGCCTCATCAGGGGTGAAGCAAAACATCTGCAAGTAAGAGAGCAAGTTTCCAGATTTCCTTTCTATAAAGCATATCTAAATTTAAATTACCATTAAAGAGCTTAAAGTGGCTTGTACGTTGAGGATTTCTTCTATTTATAGCCTACAAATACTTAAGAATAAGTACAGAAAAGAATGCAGGAAGAATCTTAATAACCTTTCCTCTAAATTAAAAGCATGTTTAAGAGGAGAACTAGGTTATTCAATGTTTATCAGTAGAATCCCATTGATGTTGCTATTATATATGTGACATGTCATTTGAAAGAGACACCATTTATAGATAAAGATGCTTTAACCTTTCATCTTATCAATAAGCCAGCTAATCAGATGGCCTTAATCCCTTCCTAGCTAGTCATATTATGCTGGGTTGGCTGAAAATAACAAAATATACATTGATTAATTGAGGAGATTATTGAGTTTATTGTCCCCCAAAGATGGTGCTTTTGAAAATTCCCTCAACTCTTAATAGTTATAATAAAAAAGTAAAAAATAGGATATCAGGAAAGATATTCTTCCAACTATGAGTATGAACTATGAATATCAACTAACCTATATCCCCATTTGTTTCTCCTATTGTAAGGCAAGCACAAGAACCAGTGATGGGAAAGGACCCCCAAAGTGATGCCAGCAACCTGACCTGATAGTACTGGAAATGTTAGGCAATTCATGTAACTGCTTTTACTAAGCTGCTGTTTTTTGCCAGTTTTTTGAGCCACTTCAACCCTGGTCCTAGAAATCAATAGAAATGTGACTCAGTATTTATTGAGCAACATTATGTTCTAAGCACAGTGCTAAATACAGGATATAAAGTGCTTACCAGAACACTTTATTGAACACCTATCATGTAAGGATACTGTGGTAGGAATATTACACAGGTGATTTCCAATCCATGCAAAAGCTCTATGACTTAGGAACTGTTGCTCCACTACAAGGATAAGGAAACAGGAGCTCTGTATTGAAAGTGACTTGCACAAGTTCACAAACCTAGTAGGCAGTTGCTCCAGTTTGCTAATGCTGCTGTTATGCAAAACTCCAGAAATGGATTGGCTTTTATAAAGGGGGTTTATTTGGTTACAAAGTTACAGTCTTAAGGCCACAGAAATGTCCAAGCTAAGGATCAACAATAGGGTACCTTCACAGAAGAAAGGCCTTTGGCATCCATAAAACCTCTGTTAGCTCAGAAGGCATATGGCTGGCGTCTGGTTGCTCCCCGATTTCATTTCAAAATGGCATTCTCCAAAATGTCAGTGACAGCTTTCAATGGCCATCTTCAAAATGTGTTCCTCAGCTGCTGCTCTGAAGTCCTTCTATTTCTGAGCTTTTATAGGGCTCCAGTAATTAAATCAAGACCCAAGCTGAATGGGCAGAGCCACACCTCCATGGAAACAATCCCATCAACAGGTCACACCCTAATCAAAGGTGTTACTAGTCACATCTCCATGGAAACAATCAGAAGGTTCCAACCTATCAACTCTAATACATCTGCCCTCACAAGACTGCATTAAAGAACATGGCACTTTGGGGGACGTTAATACATCCAAATCAGCACAGCAGTGTAGAAATTCTAATCCAAGTCTATCTGACTCCAAAGCCTGCTACCTTTATACTCTAACATGCCATCGTCTAAATTCCCCAAGGCAGCAGCTTTCTACAAGCACTTACTTTAATTAGCAATTCTAGAAGGGAGACAGTAAGAAAATGCTGGCCTTTGCAACAAGAATAAAGGCTATATTGTTGGGCATAAATTGTGAGACCCAGAATCATGGTATTGTCTTTCTGTCTATTCAGAAGGCTAACCTGACTCTGACTCCAGAACCAGAGCCTGGGAACTTTATCTTATTTCTTATTAATTTTTCTAAATATACCTGGACAAAATGTGGATTTACTATTTGTTCTGACCAGAGATTAAACTCCTCTACACTGCATGTATGTGTTTGTGTATGAAAATCTGATTAACCAATATTCATAGAATATATGGAGAAGTTCAGAGTGGTTTTCTGGTTAACTGCTAACCAAAAATTTTTCTGTGCTTGCTATAAGAAATTCTAAAATGCATTAACTTTTCATCACTGTTATACATACCACAAAGTAGTAAGCAATGCTTACTGTTTCTATAATCATTGAAAATACCTCAGGAAAATAAGGTATTTTGAATGTGGATTTGCACTGATGAGAACTGTAGATGTAGAAGGAGATTGTATGAAATATGGCAGCACTGAAAGACACGTCTTGCAAGCTATTTCATCTGTCAATCACAAGTAGATAACAAAAGGGGGGTTAATTAAGGTTTCTTCTATGGGGAGTTATAGTTACTGATATGTCTTTATCCATATAACAGATAACCATACATACATACATACTGGTAATTAATAAAGTATAACTATAGTTCTTTGTATTTCAATTGAAATTATCTTTTATTCTAAAGCAGACAACATGAAAGCATCTGATTACAAACAAAACTTATCATACATGTTCTGGAAACATGCTATTGTATTGATTGTACTCAAGATCTCATGTAGATCTTGGGTCTTGTTTTTTGTTTTTTTTTTAAGTTTGTTTTCCTAAACACTCAAGTGCCTAAGTAACATGCACAATTATATGTAGTTAAATATATAAATATAAATCATTAAGATTGTGTGTGTGTGTGTATCTGCAATAGCTGCATTAGGAAATACATAGTGGGAAAGTACTTTAATTTCTTGTATTATACTGATCTCTAGTGGTTAGTATGCATAATAGACTTTGAAACACATTTTCTTTGTTTAAATTTTTGTATAAAATGGAACGCTTGACTTTTGAAAAAAGTTGGTATCCAAATTTTTAAACAAGAGGCTTTTAAATCTTGTATACCTACAATCTATTTTATATTTTGCTGTTTTCAAGTCTGCCTCCCTTGAAACAGGACCCAAGATTGTGCATCCTTGAATTCCCAGCATCAAGCATACAGGCTGAAATAACAGTGTAGTGTACTGAATAGCTGTTGAATTAGCAATACAGTGGCACATTCTGCATTATATAATGCTGGAATCCAAGGATACTTTGAGCAAAATAACAATGCTAGCATTGTTTATTGTATATAAGGCACAGTAATAATTGCATTGCAGCTATTTCTTTTAGTTTTCACAAATTTCTAACAAAGTACCTAAGTATTGACCCCATTTTATAGATAAGGAAACTGAGTCTCAGATATATTGAGCAACTTGCCCCAAATCACACAAGGAATACGTAGTAGAGTTAGAATGTGAACTCAGGACTCAGGTATATTTATTTCTAATCAAGGCTTTTTCTGCTATGCATTTCAGTACACCTGCTTTTTCACATATGATACTTATGTTAAAAAGTCAATTTTAGTATAAAAAAAAAAAAGGATAGCCCACACTATATTTTACTTAAAAATATTCAATATGTGGTTTTGAAATATAATTGTTCTTCTATTACAGTAAAGAGTGTTTTCAGGATTCCCTGATTCAGTTACAATGTAACCACAAATGTAAGTAAATATTTTGTCATAATCTCTTCCAAGGTTTCTGTTTAAAATTTGTAATACAATGTGTATGCCTTCTGAAGTTATTTTCTAGTGATCCAGCCCCTTTTCATGAGTAGACTTTCTTTTTATAGAAGAGACCCAGCAAAATAACATATATGTCCTTTCTTCAATTATTTTAATAGCATGTGGGGAAAAGCTGGTGGCTCAAGTCCGCCCGAAGATAGTTGGAGGACATGATGCGGAAGAGGGGTCCTGGCCCTGGCTTGCTGCTCTGTATTATAATGGCCAGCTGCTCTGTGGCGCCTCTCTCGTCAGCAGCAGCTGGCTGGTGTCCGCGGCGCACTGTATGTATGGGTGAGTGTGACGTCCCGGTGTTGTTTCCCAAACAAGTCACCACAGCAAACTGCCTAGCCTCTCTTTCATGCAGCCTCAAAAAGTCACTCCACCAGACAATGCTTCTGCTGATCCCATTAAAATCACATTTAAAAATAGAAAGTTCAACTAAAAGATAGCATTCTTCATTTAGATACTTGCATCAAGTATTATGTTTCCTACAGAAATAAATAATTAAATTTTGCCCCTTCAGAAGGTAAGTATTTAAGGGTGTAAAATTAGAACTTATGTATAAATTGTGCTGGTTGTCATTCAATTAGACCATTACTTATCATCAGCAAATTGTCAATATCAAAAAGCATGCATAGGGAGCCCTCAAGTTACAAATAGATTGTGTTATAGAAGTTCATATGCAAGAACTTTTTGTGAATTATGATAATTGTTTACTTAGTTTTCAAGTCATATCTACTTTGATGTTACCTATAACTAAAATTTAGAACTACTGTCAACCATAGCTAACTCCTTTTTTTGTGACATAATTAATGTGACAAAGTTTTGCTGAATTCTAGAATTTATTTTCTTCCTCTAGAAGCAGCCATTTCTAAAGCAATGCCATGGGAGAAAATAGTGTGGGTGAAGGGAGCAAAGTGAAAAGAGGAGAAAATAAATGATCTTGGACCCAAGACCATGTTCATTCTCTATTTCTGCATGAGAGAAACACCTCTTTACGTAGTCACATTCCAGCAGTTCTAAATTAGGTCAGAAAAAGGGTAGCTTCCTCAAAGCAGATTCCTGAGCCCTGACCTAGAGCTCATTTTCTGCTCCTAAGTGAGTAAGAGAGACCTCCAGAGAATCAGCGAACCTACTTGTGAGAAGTAGGATAAGCCCCTTCCCACCAGTATCCAGAATCTCTGAAGAAAGAACTCATGTGTGCTGGGGTGTGGGAGAGACAACCGTAGCTAATCAGGTTAAAAGAGTTAACACTCCTGACCAACACAGACATTGAAATGTTGTGGGTTGATGAAGACAAATTGCCTCATTTAGAGGGTTATGGAAGTTTTTGAGTGATAGAAATGTCCAGGGAGAAGGAGCATTAGAGGATTGAGCATTTGCCTAAATAACCTTTGTACCAGAGTAAGGGTAGACTCAAATGCATAATCCTCCATCATGGGAGATTAAGGACCCTTGGCCAGATGAGGTTAGTCTACTTGCTGATCTCCAGAAGTGCCATCCAAGGTACTGTCCCATCTATATCTAAAGTTCTCTCTGATTTTATCTGTGTGCCTAATGCACAGCCTCCTCCATACCTAAAGTATGCTTTCTTGACTTTTCTGCCTTCTAATAATTATATTTTAATTCATGTTTAACCATACCATAACAAACATCTACAGTAGTCAATTTGCCCATCCCTTGCTTAACCTTTGCCTATACATGCTCCCTGCTTTGGGCATGTCAGAAATGGGAATCCTAATTGTGTTCAAAATAAAGGGTGTTTTTAGCTGAAGATTCATGTTTCCTGTTGCATATGCAGTAGGTTCAGTAAGTCAGTAACCTCCGGTGTTAAACACAGATTTGGTAAAATTCAACTGTTTGATGTTCTTGGTAGAACACTTGCTTTCTAAATGTCAACCAGACTTGCAGTGATGTTAGTGATATCTTTCAGTTATCTACCTTAAGGATGTACTTAGTATAGGTCACTGATAACAATATAACATCTTTTCAAACCACAAATAAAAAAAAAAAAATAGAAAGGTAGTTTCATCTAATATAAAAACATGTTCAGTTATATAAGACATAAGATGTCTTTTCACAGTTTCAGTTTGAACACATGCAAACAAAGGAGAGCTGTGATAGAATTGTAATGAATTCAGAATTATCTGCACCATTCCCAGTGCTGCATTTTACTTTCTGTATACACAGCACTCAGAGGCATTATTTCTCCTTTCTCTAGGTTCCAAGAGTTCCCTTGCTTTCTACTTGATGTCTCTAAAAAAGCAAATATTTAAATATTATTTTATATAGCTTGACTGAAATGTTTTTTTACCAGAATGCTAGTATCGCCTGCTGTTTATCTTTTTAAATTCCTAGAGTTGGGCAGTGAAAGTCTTAATTTCTTAAAAAAAAAAAAAAAAAACTCCAAGATCAAGGAATTTATTGAAATCATACTACATAATTGGCTTGTCTTCAGTGTAAACCTATTCCAGGTGTTGCAACCTGCAGGAGGTTAGAATGGTTTAATTGGACATCTCTTCTGCCTACTTTCTTATAATTAATAACTCCATTCCCATCTCTCGGCCTTGGTATTCTTGGATGATCCTAAATATACCTGTGCTTGTTCTGTCCTCTATCCCTGACTTCTCTCATTTTCCAACCCTAAAAGAGGGACTTTGGAGAGTATGGGCCCACTTTTTATGATTTAAAGATCAAGGTTGACTTTGAACCAGAAAACAGGGCTTTGCTCCTATCTATGTTAGTGACTTCGTATGTGTTTATAGACAAGCCGACTGGTCTCTTTGGGTTTCGGTTTCCTAATCTGTAGCATGGCCACAAGAATATATACCTACTAAGTATGATTTCATCTACTAGGACAAAATTAAGCTGTTGTAATACTTTTGCAAACTGTGAATCTTAAAACAGTGCAATGAAATTTTTAGTGTGCTGCTATTCCTGCATAGGAAAACTCCTTTAAAGAGAAATCCAGGATTGCAGAGTAGACATTCAGATATTTATTTTCTAAGCTTTTTATATTGATATAATCAAATATGCAGAAAAATTGTAAAAATAATACATAGAACTACAATATATGTTTTCTTGGATTTGCCAGTTGTTTACATATTATGATGTGTGCTTTGTCGGTCTCTCTTTCTCTTCAAATCTGGAGACATAATTTTTCTTTTTGTTGTTTTTTTTAATATTCTGAACCATGAAATAATATGGTAGATATTGCCCTTAAATGCCACATTGTATCTGCATTTTTACTAAAAACAAGGATATTTTCCTATACAAACACAGCAATCATGGAAATTTAACATTAATATAATTACCTAATATACAGTATTTATTCATTCTTGTCACTTGTTCCCCATACGCCCTTTATAACATACTTGGTTGGTTGTTTGTATGTTTGCCATCCAGGAAGCAGTGCAGGATAATGCACTGCATTTAGTTGCTTTGCCCTTTGAATCTTCTTTAATCTCTAATAGTCCCTCAGTCCTTCTGTATTTCCTGTGTCTGATATTTGTGAAGAATTGAGGCAATTATTTTGTAGAAAGTCCTTCAATTTTAGTTTGTCTAAAGTTTCTTCAGAATTAGATTCTGATTACGTATTTGGGAATAGGAACACCACTAAAGTGATGCTCCTCCTTCTCAGTACATTTTATCAGGAGGCACTTGATGTCTGTGTTTCTAATTTTGGGTGACACTAGCTTTGATTACTTGATTAAGCTGGTGTCTCCAGGTTCCTCCACTGAATATCTGCTGTGGAGCATGTACTGAATTAAGTAATTTGTGATGAAATACAATGAGACCATAAATATCCAGTTCTCATCAAACTTTCAACCATTGATTTTAATATCTATTGACGATAATCTAACACTATCATTCTTTGTTTATTAGTTTGAATTCTATAGTAAGGAATAGGTTTTCTCCTTACTATTTTAATTTTCTGGTTATTTTATTCATTATGTTTTATTATTTTATTTATGTTTTATTATTAACTGGCTCAATTTGTCTCAGGTTTGGCCAAAGGGAAACCTATCCAACTTGCTCCTATAGCCATCTTGGTATATCTCCATTCTTTGAGAGCTTCTTTACCTTCAGGAAAAACAAAATGTTACAAGTTCATCTTGTGCTTTCCCTGTCCTAGGCCTCAAATCAATGTTTCATACTGGTTCTACTTAGCAAATTTCATTTACTTCTACATTTTATAAGACAAAATCTTAAGTGCTCATTGCCCCTGTTGGATGTCCTTGCTCCTAAACTCCTTCAATGGACAGACATAGCTATACATACAAATACAAATTTAAAATGATATCTCCAATTCAAATCAAGTACTCCAGGGTACATTCTATTCTTGCTCTCTTCCATATTTGTAACTCCTCTCTCCAACAATGAGAAGCCTTGTTCATATTACCCACAATATATTTATTTATTTGCTTAAGCTTAGAACCCAAAAAAGCTTCAGAATTGCTAACTCATACCACTGTGTAATGCAAACTTACCAACTAGATTTCGGTATTGTTTCCCATTCTTTTTTCCTGAAGTAAAATTTACATACAATGAAATGCATAACATTAAGTGTATAATCTGATGAGTTTGGAAAATGTATACACTTTTGTGACCTACAAGAAAGTTGTTTTATACCCCTTCCCAGTCAATTGCCATCCTTGCTTCCAGAAGCAATCACTGTTCAGTCAAATGGGTAAGTATTCGGAATTAATTTTTAATAGATACAAAGCAAAAATGAACTTAGCCTTAGAGGGCCCTTTGGCAATCATCCATTCTTTAACTTAGCTCTTTGGAGTTGACCAAGTGCATCACATAGATTACCTCATTCCTTATTGAAACAATTCCTTGAAACGGGTGTTAATATCCATTCCCAAAATAAATGATTTCGTATATGAGGGGTGCTCAGGGGTATGGTGAGAAATGCATACTACTATTAATAATTTATTCAGTATTAAATTTACTAAACTAATATAGCTAATAAAACTTTGGAAACCAATTTTTAAACATTTACACAGGGATTATAAAATAATATTACTTTTTTGATACTGCAATTACAATTTAAAATTTAGATTCTTTTGAATGCCTCAAACACCTTAAGTAGGACACAGAAAATACACAAAACAATAATTTAAAAATATATTTCACTTCCAATTAAACCTATTATTAAAATATACATATCAGAGTTCAATTAATTTCTCTATTTATCTACCTTTGACTTTTGGGGGTTAGGCTAATGGTTAATATATTAGCTTCTTTGGGTTGCAGAAATATTATACCTTTTCAAGATTTTTGTCATTTTTTCAGAATAAATATATAAAGTACATTTCCTTAGGCAGGTAGAGATTTCAGGACTAGGTTAGTGACATTGATTTTTGGTTAGAGCAAAGGACTCAGTTGCTTTTCTAAGATATTTCAAGTTTGAGCTGCTAATTATCTTTTGACAGTTAAAATTATTGCATTATATTACTAAGACTTTTTAACTTTATGCCTTTCTCATAATTTTTTAATCAATTTCCTACCTGGTGTCTCCCCCTTAAAATTATTTTTTTAAGTCTACCTTGGCTTATGTTATATAACCCATTTCCTATATAGACATTAATAATAGACATTATTCTATTATTAAAATAATAGTTATAATATAATATAATATTATTATTATAAGAAATGTGTCATTTCTTATCAGTAGGGATCTCATTATAATTACTGGTCCACCTACAAGGTTTATTACCCAGAAGTTTCAGTGTTAGATCTCTGAAGTTATATTTCCTTTTGGAGCTAATTTGTTGTCTTGAATCCCACTGCTGAACACTCTTTTTCTTAGTTACTATGTGTAATTGCTTACACA
This sequence comes from Choloepus didactylus, assembly GCF_015220235.1. Taxonomy (NCBI): domain Eukaryota; kingdom Metazoa; phylum Chordata; class Mammalia; order Pilosa; family Megalonychidae; genus Choloepus; species Choloepus didactylus. Next base: position 33,667,348 of record NC_051307.1, read on the forward strand.
GATGTGACTGGACATACAGCTTCCCTGTCCTTCCCTGACTATTACAGATGACCACTAGTGGTGCTCATTCCTTCCTGCTCTTGGATTGGTTCCTGTTTTTCACATGTGTATTCAATCAAAAAATATTTACCAATTACTTACATTATGTCAGGCATTGTTCTATGTTTTTTTCAATGCAATTTTATTGAGATATATTCACATAACATACAATCATTCAAAGTGTACAATCAGTTGTTCTCAGTATCATCATATAGTTGTGCATTCATCACCACAATCAATCCTTGGACATTTTCATTACTCCAAAAAATAAAATTAAAATTAAAATAAAAAGGGTACCCAAAACATCCCTTTCCCCTCCTCCCCCCCATTGTTCATTTACTTTTTTTTAATACAGTTTTATTGAGATATATTCACACACCCTACAGTCATTCACAGTGTATAATTGATTATTCACAGCACCACCCTACATTTGTGCATTCATCACCAGAATCAATTTTTGAAATTTTCCATACTCCGAAATAAAAATAAAAGCAAAAAAGAACACCTAGATCTTTCTATCCCCTCCATCCCACCCTATTCTTCATCTAATTTTTGTCCCCATTTTCACAATCACAAAGTCACACTGTGCAAGCTACAAAGTTATATAATCGTCTTCAAGACTCAAGTCTTGAAGCTTTAGGTATTTCCCTCTAGCCATTCCAAAACACTAAAAATTAAAAGGTGATATCTATACAGTGCATAAGAATACCCTCCAGAGTGACTTCCCAACATCATTTTGAATCTCTCAGCCACTGGAACCTTACTTTGTTTCATCTCTCTTCCCCCTTTTGGTCAAGAAGATCCTCTCAATCCCACAGTGCTGGGTCCAGGCTCATCTCTAGGAGTCGTTTTCTGCATTTCCAGGGGGTTCACACCCCTAGGTGTCATGTTCTACGTAGTGGGGAGGGTGGTGAGTTCACCTGAAAAGTGGGCTTAAAAGAGAGGGGGCCACATATATAAAACAGAGGCTCTCTGGCGGGGGGGGACTTCTAGGCACAATTATAAGTAGCCTTAGCCTCTTCCTTGCAGCAAGTAGCCTCACAAGGGAGAGCCCCTGGATCAAGGGCTCAGCCCACTAAATTGGCAGTCCTCAGTGTTTGCGGTAAAATCAGCAATAACCCAGAGGGGATGTCCAATATTTCTGCATTTCTCCCCAGTTCTTCAGGGGGTGCTTTTACTCTCTGCCCATATTACTCTGGGATGTATCGGGATTTCACCCCAGCCTGTACGAACTCATCAAGTCCCACTTCCCTTTCACAGCTCCATGCATCTATGGTGTTCAAACAATCTGATCATACAGGTTAAATTATCTAGTGTGCTACAGAAAATATAGATCCTGCACCAAATAAACATCTCCTTGTTTGGTCTTGCACAACAGTTGTAGTTTTAAAACCTGGTCAGTGTCATCTTCACCCTTGGGCCTGATTTGCCTTAGTCCTAACCATATCTGCTTCTTTCATATCTCTAAATGAAGTCTGAATTCTTTTTCAGCTCTTTCAACAGTTGCCTTATGGGGTAACATTGACATTCACAGCTGTCAAGCTTTAGCTCCAAGTCTTGGATGTCACGCAGATACCCAAAGTTCCAGAGATCGACCAGGTTATCAACAAGAAGCTCAGCATCTCAGGATTTAGAGATAATCATTACAACTCAGGAATAGATGTGACTGCTGTAAGAGCTTACAATCTAGAGAACATTACAATAAGCATTTCCCTGATAAGGTGTGCCCTAAGATTCAGTTCTCAGAGGTTACACATTGTCATTAGTCCATATTAGTGAGGCATTATAATGTTTGTCCTCTCGTTTCTGGCATGATTCACTCCAAATGCTGTACTCAAGATCCATTCACCTAGTTGTATGTCTCACAGCTTCATTCCTTCTTGTAGCCACTCAATATTCTATTGTATGTAACACCACAGTTCACCATTCTGTCCATCAGTCAATGTACCGCTAAATGAACTCCATCCATTGCAAATCATGAATACTGCCGCCATAAACACCAGTGTGCAAAAATCCATTCATGTCCCTGTTCTCATATCTTCTAAGCATATACCACATAGTGGGATTGCAGGACGTGTGACAATCACATACCTAGCTTCTTGTGGAACCAACACACTGTCCTCCAGATAGGTTACACCATTCTACTTTCCCACCAATAGTGAATACATCCATCTCTCCCTCCAAGTTCTCTCCAGCACTTGTGTCCCTCTGTTTATTTTTCCCCTGCAATGTTATAGGGATATATTCAAATACCATACAATCATCCACAGTGTGCAATCAGTTCTTTACAGTATCATCATGTGGTTGTGCATTTGTCACCACAATTAGCACTTACATGTATTTATTACTCAGAGAAAGAATTAAAACAAAACAATAATAAAAAGGATAAAAAAGAAAGTAAAAAATGATAAAATACAGTCACAAAGAAAGAGGAACAGGTGAAAAAAGTAAAAAAGACAAAAGAAAAATAAAAAGAAAGAAAAAAATGACAACCAAAAAACCACAAAAGAAAAGGTTAAAATAAAATAAAATACCATTAAAAGTCAGACAACAAGAATGCCAAGAATCCCATACCCCTCCTTTACGTCCCTCTCTTATAGGCATTTAGCTTTGGTGTATTGCCTTTGTTACAATTAAAGAAAGCATATTGCAATGTTACTGTTAACTACACACTCTAGTTTGCATTGATTGTGTTTTTCCCCCTTTTTAACACCTTGCAAAGTTGACATTCATTTGTTCTCCCTCATGCAAAAACATATTTGTACATTTTATCACAATCATTGACCACTCTAGGTTTCACTAAGCCATACAGTCCCAGTCTTTATCTTTATCTTCTATCTTTCCTTCTGGTATCCTACATGCCCCTAACCTTTCCCTTTCAACCATACTCACAGTCATCTTTGTTCAGTGTACTTACATTATTGTGCTACCATCTCCCAACATTGTGCTCCAAACCTCTCCCTCCTGTCTTTTCCTTTCTGTCTATAGTGCTCCCTTTAGTATTTTCTGTAGAGCAGGTATCTTGTTCATAAACTCTCTCATTATCTGTTTGAGAATATTTTAAACTCTCCCTCATATTTAAAGGATAGTTTTGCCAGATATAAAATTCTTGATTGGTGGGTTTTTCTTTCAGTATGTTAAATATATCATACCACTGCCTTCTCACCTCCATGGTTTCTACTAAGAGATCTGAATATAGTCTTATTGATCTTCCCTTGTATGTCATGGATTGTTTTTCTCTTGCTGTTTCCAGAATTCTCTCTTTGTCTTTGACATTTAATAATCTGATTATTAAGTGTCTTGGTGTAAGACTATTTGGATCTATTCTGTTTGGAGTTCACTGAGCTTCTTGGATCTGTAATTTTATGTCTTTCATAAGGGATGGGAAATTTTCAGTGACTATTTCCTCCATTATTGCCTCTGCCCCTTTTCCCTTCTCTTCCCCTTCCAAGACACCCAGACATGTGCATTCACACACTTCATGTTGTCACTCAGTTCCCTGAGACATCGCTCATATCTCTTCATTCTTTTCCCCATCTGTTCTTTTGTGTGTAGGGTTTCAGGTGTCCTGTTCTCCAGTTCATGAATCTTTTCTTCTTCTTGAAATCTGCTGCTGTATATCACCATTGTGTCCTTCATCTCTTGTGTTGTGCTTTCATTCTCATAAGTTCTGTCAATTGTTTTTTCAAACTTTTGATTTCTTCCTTGTGTTTGCACAATGTCTTCTTTATATCCTTCATCTCTTTTTCTATATCTTGCCTCAACTGTTTGAATTAATTTTTGGATTGATTTTTTAATTGATTTAGGAAATTTGTTTGAGTAATAATTAGTAGTTTCAATTCCTATATCTCAGTTGAAGTGTAAGTTTGTTCTTTTGACTGGGCCATATCTTTGTTTTCCCTAGTGTGATTTTTCATTTTCTGTTGTCTAGACATCTGGTTTCCTTGATTGCTCTAATCAGGTTTTCCCTTACCAGAGGGGCTCAGGTCTCATGAGGATGCTGTGTATTCAGTATTAGGTTTCCCTGACGATGGGTCCTAGAAGATTGACAGACTTCCCTGTGAGGCTTCTAGGCTCTGTACTTTCCCTATCCAGTCCAACAGGAGCATTTGTCAACCCACAGCTCCCCACTGGTGTAAAGAGGTGTGATCCCTTCAATTCACAGTGGACCCTGACCTGGGGAGGAGCAAGGGTGTCAGAAGTGTATCTTAAGTTGTTTCCTGTTTGTTTGTTTGTTTGTTTTCCCCCAGGCCCTGGGGTCTGAATTCTCTGAGGGACGGTGGCCACTTGATCAGGTCCCACCCCCCTTTTCTTAGGAAAGATACACCCCATTTAAATTCCTCCTTTGTCTTTCTCTGTTAACTCCACCTTGCCTGGGTCAACACAGAATTGAAGATGCCTGAGGCTTTCTCTAATGGGCTTCCTAGAGTGAGAGGAAAAAAAATGGAAAAATAGCAAAAGCCCCTTTTCAGAACCAGTCCCCAGCCTCTGTTTCACCAGTCTACCGGAACTGATACCCAGTTCTCTGTACCCATTTTCTTGGGACACAGCCGTCTTCCAGTATTCTGAGCTCAGCCATTTCCAAAAGTCTCTGTTTTTACTTCTTTATGTGTTTTTTTCCCATCAGCCCTGCCTCCTCCCTGCTGGAAGGAGTCTGCTTCCCTTCCTGCTCCATGCTTATAGCTCCACAATTGGAGCTTGGTTGAACTACTTTCCCTGTAGCCTGTTTTATTTTTTTTCCACACAGCAGTGTTTCAGCATGGCCTGCCCTATCTGAGGGGAGAGGGGCTTTCGGCTCTGGGTTTGCAGAGCTTCACTTACGATTCTGTGCTACAATCTCAGCCTCTCCACCCATTCCAGGCTGGTGTACAATGTGTGTCCATTCATGGATATCTCCCAAAAGTTGTTCCAGATTATCTACTAATTGTACCTGGTTATTTACTAGTTGCTCTAGAGGACTAACTAAATTCCACCATCCATGCTGCCGTCTTGCTCAGCCCCACCCCCCTCTCCCCCTCATTGTTCTAAATTTTGCAACAAAGTTCTTGTCCTAACAATGCTGCATTTTAGGGTAGGGAAGAAAAACATTTGAATAATTATTTTATAGTAAGGGTGATACAAGCAATAAAGAAACATAAAAACAGTATAATCAGAAAAAGAGTGGTGGGAAGAAGGAGGGGCTGTTTTGGATATGGTGGTCAGAGAGAGCCTTACTGAAGAAATGGCAATTGAAGGAGACTTAAAGAATTGAAGAAAATTATGCAAATTGCTGTGGAAGGAACAGAAAACTCTGATGCTCTGGGGTAGGAATAACATAGGTCTATGTGTTACAAAGAATAATGTCCTATTCTCTAGGACATAGGAACATATCACCTTACATGGCAAAACGTACTTTGCAGATGTGATTAAATTAAGGATTTTGTGATTGAGAGATTACCCTGGATTATACAGTTAGACCCAGTGTGATCACAAGGGTCCTTATGAGGGAGAGAGGGAGGTAAAAGGGTCAGAGTTAGAGAAGAAGCCATGCTAAGGGAGCAGAGCTCAGAATAATGTGAGAAAGGAGACACAAGGCAAGGAACACGGGTGGCCTCTAGGAGCTAAATACAGCGAGAAAACAGATTATTCCCTAGATCCTCCAGAAGGAACGTGTCCCCAAGGACACCTTGATTTTAGAATTTCTGACCTTCCAAACTGTAAGATAATAAACCTGTGTTGTTTTAAGCCACTAAGCTTGTGATATTTTTTTTTACAGCAGTCACAGGAAACTAATATAGAGAAGTCCTACTGCTGCTTCTAACAAGGAAGTGATTGGCAGAGTGCTAGGAACAAGACCGGAGATGCAGGCAGTCAGAACATGCTTAGGTGAAAACTTTGTAGGCCGTGGAAAAATGGGATGAAAAGGACTTGGGAGAGCAGAGGAGTGAATTTATCTATTAGGATGCTCTGTGGGTGTGTAACTGCTGGGAGGGAGCAAAACTGAAATCAGGGATACCAGTTAGAAAAAGACAATGCTGACTCAAGGATCATGGCTAAGGAAGCTGGATCCCATTAGTAAGATCTCGGGATTACAGCTATCTGATTTTACTAATAGCTTACAGGTAAAGAGTAAGGGAAAGAGAAGAATATAGTATTGTTTTGGTTTAAGCAACAGAGTGAGTGTTGATATCACTTACTGAGATGAGGAAGACAGAAAGAAATTAGAAAGGGAGTAAGAGGTTTGGTTTTTACATATAAATTTTGTACTTCCTGTTTGACATCCAAGCAGTAATGACCAAATGACATGTGAGTGTTTGAGTCTGGAGCTCAGAGGAGAAGAATTGAAATATATGGGAGTGTTCAGTGTATTCCTGGTATTTAAAGTCATGGGATTGGATTAGATCCTTTTTGGAGTGAATAGAGACGGAGAAGAGAAGAAACCTGAGAAAGAACCTTGGAGTACTCTAATATTTGATGTTCGATAAGAAGAAAAAGACCTGGAAACAAATACTGATAAGGAATAGGGAATGAGATCAAAGGAAAGTCACAAAGTGTGGGGGAGTGGGCTTATGGAAATCAAGTGGAGAAAGTCATTCAAAGATGCTTCCTTAAGTTTCCAGGAACAATCAGCTAGGTCAAATGATGTTGCGGGTTTCTGGCTCACTCCTGGTTCCTGGTCCTTACTTCTCTTTACTTATACCTTAACAAGTAAACATATAGCTATTTTATTAAAATAGATTTATACTTAATGGAAGAAATAAAATACCCACATATATGCCCTTTCTTACTCATGAAAAGGAATAAAAGTTGAACATTGCCTGTTTATCCACCCTCCTTTTACGTTACAACTACCTCTTGCACACTTTTTAACTTCTCTTTTGATTTTCATGTGGATTCATGAACTTTCATAAATAACTTATTTTATTAATAGGTTGCTATGACTATTACATGATACCTACATTATTAAAACCTGACTACTGTTATCATGCTTAATCTACCTCCTTTTCTCTTTTAGAATTATCCCTGATATTCTTGAAAACCTTCTTACTCTCTGGCGATAACAGAATATTTCAAAGGCATCCTGATTTGTACTTGCTTCCAAACAAATGGAATTGTCCATGCTCCCAGGAATCCTTATTCCATTCAGAAGAAAATACTAATAAAGACCCAAAAACAGTTTGCTGGGGTGAAATTTAGTATTGGTAATAAACAAATATGCTGTGGTTGTTCTTGAGCCACCTTTAATGATGATAGTTACGAGTTTTAGAATTATGAGTTTCCACTGATTTTTTTCCATTTAACATATTGTGTTGTTCTATCCTAATTAGCTTACATTTTGCTTTCTACCTCATCGAGAATCCCACTTCCAAATGGACATCCTGATGCTCAGAGCAGCAAAGTTATTTACATACCAGCACAGAACAACACAGAGTGCAGATAGCATTAGGTTTTTTTTTTTTCCATCCCATGCAGGTATGTGGAGCACCTATTGTCTGCCAAGTACTGCATTAGTCTTGCTGTTACAGAGATCAGAAACATGTGTCTTTCTGCTCTCCCCAATTGAACATCTCTTTCCCTTGCCACTAGGATCAACATTTTGCTTGTGCAAAGTAGCAGAAATATGGTCAAGTTCCCCAAAGAGGAGGCTGCTAGGTACCTCGAATGCTTTACTCATTCTAGGCTGATTTCTGCCATCTTTACCCTCTGCTGGATTGGGACTTGCCTATCCCGTGGGGTTATCTCTTTCTCTCATCCCCATCTGCCTCTGTCCCAAAGTTCTTCCCTGCTTTGCTAAGCTAGGATGCAGATGCTTTGAGACAAGACATTCTTAAAAAGTAAGTCCACTCTTTGCATCTCAAGCGATTTCTCTGAAGGCTTCCTTCTGCCTTCTTTCAGATATGAGTGAATAGAAAAACAAGGCTAGAGTTTGCATTGTGCAACAAACATCCCAATAGTGATTACAAAGTTACAGATTCCTTGGTTCCACACCAGCGCACAACATTAGAATCTCTGATGGTGGAAGCTGGGAGTCTGAATATTTAACAAATTCCTCAGGTGATTTGTATAAACAATAAAGTTTGAGAATCACTGGCTATAACTTCTATATTTTCAAACTTTTTCCACTGAAGAAACGCTGTGAAATTACTACAGGATATAATATCAGTGCTTGAGCTTGAATTGGGCTTGTGGTTGGGAGGTTAAATGTCTAGACAGAATGGTTTGTGGAGCAGGACTTGAAAGAAAGTTAAATGATTTGTGTTGGAGGGATATTTATTACTTATGATGCTAGTTATAGACGCTGCAGAAATGAAAACATGAAAAAAGAGGCTATTTTACATGCAAGACTAATAATTTTGAAAGTCATTAAGAATGTGTGAGAGAGATTAACATTGTTTTAAGTTGTTTTTAATTAGAACAGTAGTTCAAAGCATGTCTATTTAATTTTCACAGTTTTTATGGTTCTGATATTGCTTATCTACTCAAAACCTTAAAATAATGCTAGGAAATGCTGATTACTAAACTTTGTATTACCTAGAAACTTCCTCATATTGGTAATTATATTTACTAGTTCTCAGATGAAGTATAGTATTTACAAAAGAGAGAAGAGCTTGGAAATTTAGCAACTCTTTCTTTCAACTGCCTAAACTTAACATTGATTTAAATCTATAGTAAATATACTGCATATTTATCTCTGAACTTCCAATATGATTGTTTCTGAAGATAAAATATGTAGAATACATTTTGGGAAATGCGGTCGCGTCTACTGCGTTGGGGAGCGGCCGGTTGCTGAACCCTCGGCTCTCGGCGTTGCTCGGAGGGTACCGGCGGCGGGGGGCTCTTTCCCGGAGGCGAAGGCGAGGCGGGGGACTTGGCCAGGTCCCTGGCGGTGGCGTGCAAGGTGTGGAGGGCGGCGAGAGGAAACAGGCGGGACGCTTTTCTTTGAGGGTGATGAAGCCGAGAGCGTTTATTAGGGGAGAGTACACGTTTATATAGGGCGGTTTAGAGTGCGGGCTAGCTGTAGAGGTTAAAGGCTTGGATTGGTTCTGAGAGGGCGCGGAGGTCGTTTGAAAAGGGCGGGAGTTGCTCCGGCAACGGGGAGGGCGGGAGTTGCTCTGGTAACGGTGAGTGGGTGGGCAAGGTAAAGGGGGCGGTTTTCTCCGGCAAGCCTCTCCTGACAGTTGTACTTTGGGGTGAGGAAATGGGGCCTGCATCCGGCTCCACTTTCTCAGGCCCGGGGGGCTGTGGAGGGCGCTACCGCCCGTGCCCACCACCCTCCCCAGGGGCGGATCCGGTCCCCTGGCCCAGGCCCGCCAAGTTGAAGCACGTAATCAGTATCCCGCATTTCCCCCTTCTTTTCTAATTATAGGAAGAAGCTTACCGGAGAGATCCGCTAAGGGATGAGGGAAAAGGGAGGCCGGGGAGGGGAAAAGGGGTTGACGGTTGCTCAGAGAGGCTGGAGCTCGACGTTGGTGTGGCGCCCGGGCGCTCGAGAGGGGCCTCGCTGCTTGCGGGATGGACGAGGGTGGTGACGCTGCGGAGGCTCAGCTTCTTCAGTAGAGGCAAGTCGTTGATACTGGACTTGCACAAATGATGAGAAGACAGCATTGGCTTGGTTTTTAGCAAGTTGGACAATTCTGCGGATAATACAGGGCCCTAGGGTGAGAGCTAGAATAATCATTAGTAGGGGGCCGAGGAGAGGGAGGAGGTATGGGAGGATGGGGGCAAAGATGTGGGACCAATAGTTGGCGGCTTCACGGTCCCTTTTGCGTTGTTCTAGTCCCTCTCAGACCTTCTTTAGGCTGTCTTCAGCGAGACCTGTGGAATTGGCATATACACAGCATTCTTCTCCTAGGGCGGCGCAAAGGCCTCCTTCTTTGAGGAGGAGAAGGTCGAGACCTCGGCGGTTTTGGAGCACGACCTCAGAGAGGGAGTTAACAGAATTTTTAAGATGGGAAATAGCGTTTTGTAGGTGACGAATGTCCTCGTCAACGGCCGCCCAGAGGTGAGTTAGGGCGGAACCTTGACTGGCTAACGCAGCGATTCCGGTGCCAGCGCCTGCAAGACCTAGGAGGGAGGCAATCGTGAGGGCGGTGATGGGCTCTCGCTTTTGCAGAGGGTCAGGAGCTGCAGTTCTTTCCAGGCAGAGGAAGAAGTCTTCCTCGCTGTGGTATAGGACCCTAGGGATAAGGACAATTAGGAGGCAAGTTTCATTAGTTGTATTGAGGGTTTGCACATTAAGGCAGGGGGTAAGTCCTGTAGAGGAGCAGAGCCATTGGGAGGAGTTGTGGGGAATAAGAAACTTGGCAGAGCTGCTGGGAGATGAGTAGTTGGCACAAGCTGTGAGGTTGGGAGAGTTACTTGAGCGAGGGCGGATGCACTGTCCTGTAAAGGAGACTGAATGAAAGGTTAGGGGGACGGCAGAGGTATTCCAATTGCATTCCGAGGGGCTATTCTCTGTATTTTCTGAAAAGGAAAGGTTGGAGGCGACGGGCTCATACAGGGAGGAGGAGGTGCAGAGGCAAAGCCAGCAGGAGGAGGTAAGATTGGGGTTGGAGGAATTCACTGAGGTGAAGGCTGCTTGGATAAGGCTGAGGAGGGGAGAGGAGTAACGAGAGGGGGGCAGAAAAGGTTGGGGTGGTGGGGTTGGCGATGCGCTGTTTGTAGCTGAGGTGCGGTTTCCGGATGCGCTGCTTGTACTTGAGGTGCGGCTGGAGGGCTGTGGATTAAGGGGGTTAAGGACTTGGTTGGGACCTATGCCAGAGGGTGTTTTTAATGCAGTATTTTGGCATGGTTGGCTTACAGCCTCCTTTTTTATGAGAATAAGTGATCCTTGGTCGGCTCCTTTCTCATAGATTCTGAAGCCCCAAGTTCGACCGAGTAACCAGGAGGGATCAGTGGGGAGCTGCACTGTAAGATTAAGATGTGTGCAGGATCCCTCGCTTTCTTGGCCGAGCCAGTTAACTGTAGGGAGTTTGCACCCTGTAGGGGCCCACTTTAAGGTAAGGTATTGATCAGGAACAGGAGGCTTCCAATTAGTGGCTAATGTTTCACACCCCCAGGATGCACAGTAGTACTCGTTGGGGGAATTGCAGTACGATTTTCCAGGATTTGAGGATGGGCACATGTAATACTGGTCTAGATTTTTGTTACTGCGTACTCCAACTCGGCCTCCCCTTCTAGAACTACCAGAATCGCTATTGGCGGGGGAAAGGTTTCGGGAAGAAACAGTTCAGAGGCATTAAAAGAAAAGGAGGGGGGTTGTGCAGGCTGCGGGGAACCCATGGGAAGAATATGCTTATTGATCTCCCGCAGATCATGGAGGAGCCTAAATTTCCCTGTGGCTTTTTTATGAATAACAAATACTGGCGAATTATAGGGACTAGTAGAAGGTTCTATGTGGCTTGCGTCCAATTGTTCCTGGACAAGGGCTTGGAGTGCAACAAATTTGTGCGTGGGAAGGGGCCACTGCTCTACCCATATAGGTTCCTCAGTATCCCACTGCAGAGGAACGGGCGCTGGAGGTGTTAAACGAGCAGTGGCGCACATTATTGGGGGGGCTGCGTGGTAAGCACTGCCCCAGAGGCGGCGAGGATATCACGGCCCCATAAAATTTGGTCTGTGGTGTGGAGGAACAATGGGCGGAAGATGCCCGAGTGGCCTTATTCATCCTCCCACTTAATGGGTCCCATGGCCTGAAGAGAAGTGGAGGTACCAGTGGCTCCCACTACCGAGGGACCATCGAGAACCATGCACATGGTAGCATACTGAGCGGGCATGCAAGAGACTTCTGCCCCTGAATCGAGCGTGCCCGTGTACCATTGCCCCCCTATTCTTAATTTACGAGTAGGCTTTTCCAGAGTGATAGGGACTGTCCAGAGAAGCGTTTTATTGCCGGTGAGGTGATGAGTTTTATTAGAACCGGCCGGCACGCTGCCTCTTAGGGGTGGGGCTGAGGCTTGCCCCGCTTGGAGTTTAAAGCTTGCTCAGCGCCTTGGTGCTGATTGACACCAGGGCAGCGGCAGAGGGTTTTGGGGTTATTTTTGCAATCGCGCGCCCAGTGATAGCCACGCTGACAGCGCGGGCAAGGAGTGGGAGGGGGGCGCCCATTGCGCGGCATGAAAGGCGGGCGGTTGACCTCCGCATTGGGGCACTCCTGGGCAAAATGGCCGCTCTGCCCGCACTTGAAGCAACCGGCGGTGGCGGCTAAGGCGGCAGTGACAGCGCCAGAGACAGCCTGGGCTAGGGACGCGGCAGCTGGGTCAAAGGCGCTGCAGGCAAGTACCCAATCGTGTAGGCTTTTCTCCCACAAGGGAAGAATAGCCTGCTTGCAAGGGGGATTGGCTCCCTCGAGAATGAGTTCTCAAGCGAGAGCCAGTTGGGCCTGGGGATCATTAACCTTTCGAGCGCAGGTTTCTTCAACCCTAGAGACAAAGGTGGCGAAAGGCTCACTCGGCTCCTGGAGGAGCTTGGTGAATTTAGTAGGCCGACAGGCGGAGCAGTTGGCAAACGCTCGCAAGGCGATTCCCCAAAGGATAGGCCAAAAGGTGGCGTGTGCATTGATATAGGCGGATGCGTGTATAAACGCTCCCGTGCCCAAGTAAGCTTCGGGGTTATGATTGGCTCCAGTGGCTGCATCTTGCTCGCTCTGCCTAGCTGCTTCTGCCTGGAAGTGGGCACGCCAATCAACGAACTGGCCGGGGCTAAGTATGGTACGGGCAAGCGAGGCCCAGTCTTGGGGGAGGCAAAAGTCCATGGCGATATCCTGCAGTAATTGGGAAACGTATGGGCTACCTAATCCGTCCTCCTTGACGGCCCTGCGAAGTTGCTTGATAGTGTCTAAGTCAAAGGGATACCAGTCGTACGGTTTTTGCGGCGTGGGGGTAACATTAAGGGGAAAGCAGCGAAAAGCGCGAGGGAAAGGAGGACGCGCTTGCAGAGGGCCTGGCACAGGGGTGGGGGCAGGGGCAGCGTTGCCCCAAGGGTTGCCTTGAGGTGTAGAAGGCAGCCAGGGGTTGTTTGTCGGCGGGGCAGGAGTGGCGGCGGGAGCCGCCGGCAGCGGCTCCGAGGGGGAGCTCGCCGAAGGGGGAGGCGGAAGCGGGAGGCCCCAAGCGTCACAAGATGGCGGCGCAGTGGGTGTAGCTAAGGCATAAGATGGCGGGCTAGCTCCGCCCTGTGGAAGGGCGGGGTAAAGCGCATGCGGTTTCCGGCCCGGCTTAGGGCTGACGTCATCGCTGGAGCACTTCCTCCCCTCAGTGGAAGAAGAAGGAGGAAGTTCGCCATTTTGGAGAGACTCGGTATTGTTTCGTTTTTGGGGGGTGACTTCGAGCGCGTTGTTAATTTGCTCGACTAAGGATTCTGTGTCCGAATCGTGGTCCGCATTGGTCTCACTGTCCGAATTTGCCGATTGAGTTGACAGGGCCTCCTTGGATTTAATGGGGCCTCGATCAGGGGAGAGGGAGCCTTGAAGGCAGGAGCGGACGGTTATTAGGGTGGGGAGCAAGCTGGGAGGGAAGCGCCCGCCCCCATGCTCCACGGCGCTGGAGACTCGACTAACAAGGCGATTATAAGTGACGGGGCCCCAAAAATGGCAAGTGGTGAGCCGTGGGCCAAAGGGCAGCAGGAGGTCCCAGCACACCCGCAGCTGCCGGACAGACACCCCGCAACGACGTGCGTCCAGAAGACCCGCCAGAGCGCGAACCCGAGGCGCCCGCTGCGCGGACAGACGACCACCCACAGCGGAGGGGAAAAGAGGGGGTGGCCGTCCACCGAGCAAGAAGATTGAGGCAAACCGCGGCTGCGAGGCCGAAGAAGACAACGAGAACAGAAAGCAGGACCCCCTGGCAACAGGAACAGTCCGGGGGGGGCGGCCACGGCGAGGCACACCGCGCCGAACAGAGAAACGAAGACACAGAGGACCACACCAAGGTAATGAAGGGGTAGAGGGAGAATGTTAGGAGGAATGGGGGTCATAGAAAGAGAAGACGAGAGGTAGTCGGGGGCAATAGCCGGGTTAATTCGGGAAGGGAGGAGCGGCCCGGGCGCGGAGCGGCGAGGGAGAGGCGGCTCCGGGTGCGGAGCGGCGAGGGAGAGGCGGCTCCGCGGGGCGGCGAGGGAGAGGCGGCCCTTACCTTGCAGGTGAGGAGAAGGGGAGTTGGAGAGGCGTCCGGGCGAGCAGGTGACCTGCTAAACCGTCATGTGGAGATTAGGCCTCACACGGGGCACCAGTTGCGGTCGCGTCTACTGCGTCGGGGGGCGGCCGGTTGCTGAACCCTCGGCTCTCGGCGTTGCTCGGAGGGTACCGGCGGCGGGGACTCTTTCCCGGAGGCGAAGGCGAGGCGGGGGACTTGGCCAGGTCCCCGGCGGTGGCGTGCAAGGTGTGGAGGGCGGCGAGAGGAAACAGGCGGGACGCTTTTCTTTGAGGGTGATGAAGCCGAGAGCGTTTATTAGGGGAGAGTACACGTTTATATAGGGCGGTTTAGAGTGCGGGCTAGCTGTAGAGGTTAAAGGCTTGGATTGGTTCTGAGAGGGCGCAGAGGTCGTTTGAAAAGGGCGGGAGTTGCTCCGGCAACGGGGAGGGCGGGAGTTGCTCTGGTAACGGGGACTGGGCGGGCAAGGTAAAGGGGGCGGTTTTCTCCGGCAAGCCTCTCCTGACAGTTGTACTTTGGGGTGAGGAAATGGGGCCTGCATCCGTCTCCACTTTCTCAGGCCCGGGGGGCTGTGGAGGGCGCTACCGCCCGTGCCCACCACCCTCCCCAGGGGCGGATCCGGTCCCCTGGCCCAGGCCCGCTAAGTTGAAGCACGTAATCAGTATCCCGCAGGGAAACACTACTATCATGTTTGATAATTACACATATTCTATTAACTTCAAAAAAGAATCTCTGTAATAGGCTTATACTCCATTAGAGCAAAGTGTAATAGTTATTAAGATTAATATCATTTATATACATACAATTAATTATAAAATTTATCAGAAATATTGTTTTTCTCAGATATAACACTTAATGAGTCAAATGTTTGAACTCTTGAGAGGGCAAGCTTTTAATTACCTATGTCTAACTAGTTTTCAGGAGATATTAATGTGCACTGTCAAAGTCTGTGTCAATGATAGATTCAGAAAGATGCCCAATTCTTATACAATTTTATTCATCATATTAAATGCAAACAAGGAAGCACAAAGTATTGCAATTATAAGATTTTTTAATGTTGAGTAAATAAATAAATATTGTGTAAAAACATATAGACCTTAGAAAAGTGTAATGACCTGTTAACTCTCAGTTATAACAGCCATGGTAATCAAGTGCAAACTATGAACAGCTGAGCTTTAGGAAAATATACCAAGACATTTGGTACATAAGGAAGATCAGAGATAGCACATCAGGGAAGAGATAGTATTCCAGCTCCTCCCCATGGGCTACAGCGAGCCAGGGAGTCCCTAGGTATAGTAGGAGTGGGGTGTGGTCACCATGTCTGAAATTATCAGTGTCAAGCTGGCTGTGGTCCTGACTTCTCCAACGTGGAAAAAGGAAATGGCAGAGCATCTTGACAAGAAAAAAACAGTGTCTTTACAACACTATAATCACCTCCTGACCCAGCATCTAGGTCATTTAAGAGCTGCCACCAACCACTAAGAACAGAGATACCCTTCCCTACCTCAACCCAGATGACCCAATGGCAGGGCTTCTCTCTCCCTATTGCCCCCCTAGTCCTTCTTTTATGTTCACCCCCCACCCCATAAAACCTTGCCCATAGCTCTATGAGATACCCCAGAATGTTGGCGCAAGTGTTGGCTCCAAAATCACTGTCTCAGTTCAAGTCTCTGCCCTGCCATTTAAGGAATCAGCTTTTAGTTTGTTCTATCTGTAAAAATCAAAGCATTATGTTGAGGATTACATGTACATGATGCTGTCAGTGTAAGTGGCACTGCACTATATACAATCTAGGTCCTCAATAAATGGGAGGTATTCTATTGCCATAAAACAGTAAGGTACATTTCTTCAAGTTTTAACTTAGTTGGTTTCCAGTGGATGCTTATTGGATGCTTGGTATTCATTGTCTTCTTGATGATGGCTACTTGAACAAACACGATCCTTCATGTAACATACTAAAGTGATGAATAGATAGATTAAAAGATAGATAGAATTGAAATAACTTTATTCCCTTTATGTATTTGTTCATGACTTGGATTTTAACGTTTGAAATATCATGTTAAGCTAGGCATTTGCAACTGATAATTGAATCAATAACTCTGCCAATAATGTGCAGTCATTTGAAATTTTGTCTTCATTGTGAGTTCAGCTTAATTAGATTAATTCTAGCTGTACAATAGTAATTTCTTGGCATGAAGCTGTTATAGGCCAATAGTACACTTAGGAATCCCTGCACAGTTTCAAATTACAATATACTACTCAATTTAATCTGTCCTACAATGCAAATATTATCCTTTACCAATACATTATCAATGGGCAACATTGTATATGAAAATTATTCAGATTCATTGCATATGAAAAAATATTCAATTGCATGTGTTATATTATCATCATAAGAGGTTATTGCTTACCTTAACTTTATGAGAATTAGCTCCCCCTATATGTGAGGCTTCTTTTTATTACTCCTACTATGGCTACAGTTGTCTGAAGAAAACTGAACCAGAGCACAATCCCTAGAGTGAATTGTGATCTAAAGCAGTGGTTGTCAACCCTGGCAATACATTAGCATAAACTTGAAGTTTTAATTTAAAAATTATTTTTAAAAAAATCCCTGTGCTCAATTCTACACTGTTTAAATTAGAGTTGGGTGAAGGAGTTCAGGTTTCAGTATTATTTAAAAGCACTCAATGTGATTCTCATGTACTGCCAGGGTTGAAAACAACCGTCTACAGATAGAGATGAAGACACAATTTAAGTGATGGCGAGAGTAATACCTAATTAAGGCTTCCCCTATTATGTGATCAGAAAAATAAAAATTGAAGATGTTTAAAGGAGAACCTTGCAGAAAAATCCAAGGGCATTTTAAGATGGAAACATGTAATTCTGAAATACCTACAACAAAGATTTCTAGCAATGATCCGCTTTGATGGAGAGTGATCCTCATATTTCTTTATTATAATCTTCAGGAGAAATTTAGAGCCATCTAAGTGGAAAGCGATCCTAGGCCTGCATATGACATCAAATCTGACTTCTCCTCAAATAGCAGCTCGGCTGATAGATCAAATTGTCATAAACCCACATTACAATAAACGGAGAAAGGACAGTGACATCGCCATGCTGCACCTTCAATTTAAAGTGAACTACACAGGTAAAAGAAATCACTTTTGGTTATCGAATCTGTCCAAGTTAATTTAAAATTGTATATGAAATATAATCAGTACCAATCTGGTAATAGTCCATAAAAGTTGAATAATTAGTTATAGAAGTCATTATAATTTTAATGTAATTGGAAAATGGAGAGAAATATATTCAGTCACCTTCATCAAGGTGTTTAAATTTGACTTTCTAGAAAGATGACCCATAGAATAAAACCCACAGAGCCCTCGATAATAGTAAACTCAAATGAGCAGCACAGAGAAAATATGTCATGTGATTACGCATGGCCTCTCTGCTTCTGTTGTAAAAGAAAGGCAGATTCATCTGCCACAAAGTCTAGAGTAAGGCATAAACTGGGAGAGAGCATATGCTCCAAGAACAAAGTGAGTTTGCATTAAGTTATTCATGGGATGAAGTTTTTAAAGGAGATTCAGTAATATTGTTAGAGTGGCAGGTGGAGAAATTCCTCCAAAACCAGGATCATTTGCATGAAATCTCCAGAGGGAGTGAACTCTATCCTGAAAGGCTCTCCCCACCTCTAGCCTTTACTCTGAGGGCTTATGCAATGCCCATTTAGGAGGAAATGCTCCCATCTCTGTGTTCTCATGGAATTTGGTAGGCACATGAGTTACCACATTTGCAGACTATTTCTAGAGTTAGTTGTATAGTCCTGTCCTTGGAGGTAAGCACTATATCTGATTCATCTTTTGTCTGCCCTGGTTCTTAAATGAAATAAGTACTGAGCAAATAAACATCAAGACATTTATAAATTCTTCCAGAAAGTCTTTAAGTCAGTGACCAGTGTTAATGTTTCCAGAAGTGCCCTGTAAAACAAACATATAAAAGCCTTTTTAATGGGGAGATAATTGGGTAAAATCAAAGGAGCCTCAGAAAATTTGCTCAACTTTCTCTTAATTAATCCTAAAAAATAGTTATACTAAGATTTTCAGAACTTGCACTAAGTACCATGATTATTTAAATATCAAACATAAGTGATTAATTCCAGATACAAGACATTGTTTACACTGTAAGAGTGATTAGGAGACTATAAGAAGGAACTTAAAAGGTCACCAAGTGGTACTTAATCCATTGTCTTAGAAGTTCTGCTATGAAATACCACTTTACCCAAAGATTGAATCTAAAAAATGTACAGGCAAGAAAAACAAAACACAGGATTTTTAGATTAAGTGTTGAAAATACTTGCTTTTTAAAACTTGTTAGAAATGCATGTGTCTTTTTTCTTTTTTTTTTTTTTACAGATTATATACAACCTATTTGTTTACCAGAAAAAAATCAGGTTTTCCCTCCAGGAAGTATTTGTTCTATTGCTGGCTGGGGAAAGGTGGTCTATCAAGGTAAATTATCAGACTCAAAAAAAAAAAAAAAGATTACTAGTAAAAAAGTATGCTATTAAATGATCCTCTAAATACTTTCAATATTTTTTGCAACTCTTATACTATAAGTGATTTTTGCAATAACTCCTAAAAGCACCATCAGGCTTATATTTATGTGTTGTAGAATCTAATTACATTTTTTATTTTTATTTTTATAGTTTTTCAATTTTTCCAGATACTATTAAAACTATAATAAGTTCACAAAAAACATCTTTTGTAAAGCCACATGGATAAAGTCTCATGAAAAGCCAAATTTCTAGCTGTTACATTTTCAAAAACAATAAAATTAACCTATATTGATAAGGAGAGACCTCACATTCACATTCTCTAAAACAAGAAGAGAATTCCTTCTAGTTTCAACACACTATGGTTCTACCTACTGACAAGAAGAATCTGATATGGCATGAATCTTACATTTAGGACTTTAAAATAATATACAATTGTCCCACTAGCATTAATTAATAGGATTGTTTCCAAACATAGAAAAGATATGTAAAAAATAATCAAACATGAATTTAAAAAAAAAATTCTAGTGCTTCTTATACTGTAAATATGACTGCAAGGCTCATTGGCTAAGGAATTCCTAATAGGAGTTACTCCATCTAAAACAGAGTTTTGGCCACTCAACAGTTAAGCAAAAATGAAAGGTTCTATAGAGCAGTAGGAGGATCGGCCTCTGTAATCTCAACAAATCATAGACATGGCATTTAAAAATTCTAGTTTTATTTAAGATGCGAATGTACAAAACCTTGTGGAAAGGTGCAGTTCTCAGAACTAAAATGTACTTATTTGTCATAAGAGAAAGGGGAAAGTTCTAAATCAAATGTTTGCTTGATGATTGTAACAAAGGCTCTCCACTGCAATTACGTTATACTGATGAAAATGCATCTTGTCTATTGTCCATAAAGTATATTAAAGTCAAAGTCTGTATATTCTTTTATTTCCTTTGCTGGAAAAATGTCATGATTTATTAAATTTGAAATTTAAAGAGAAAAATGATTCTTAGATATGTTCTGTATCAGACTTCAAACTGTAATTCCTTTTATGACCATAATGTAGACTCTTCAAAGACAAATTATCTACTAACAAAAATTTAAGACACTTTATTACATAGGAAATGGGTATTTTTTTGAGAGCTAAGTAAGTTTGGCTCACATGTACTTATTGTTATCAAAGATATTCATTTGATTGACATAAGGAAGCATCTAAGAGTAGTACGGGGCCAGGAAAGAAAATTTTATCTGAGATCAATTTCATTTAGGAATAAATGGCCAGGACATGTTTATACCTCATTAGTGACGGCAATTTTAATGAATTTTAGGAACTATGCTTTATGATTTCCACCTACTTAACTTCATAAAATCCCAAGTTCTCTCTTTTTTGTGTGTATCATACTAATTAACTAGCTAAGAAAGCCATGAACATGTTGTCTAGGAAGAGACGAGATGCTATTAGTTAGTTAGATTAAAGCAGTCGGTAAACTTAAAATGACTTTACTGAAATTGTTTGTGTTTGTATCTATGTGTGTGTGTGTGTGTGTGTGTGTGTTCTCAATTATCTTAATTCATGTTGACAATTAAATATTTCATATAAGGATACTTCTTAAACTTTCTTTTACCAAAGAGTTTTTGTTATCTCCCTAACCAAATGATTTTTATTGACAGACAAGCAGCAAAAATGACTCTGATTTTTATTATAAAACTAAAGTCCACCAGTCCCTCTGTGACCTTCATAGGAGGGATGGTAGTGAGATGCTGACTTTGCTTCTTCATTGCAACCTCTCCGATTCACTTCCTTAAAGTCTATTGTCAAACTTTAAAAGTCATCCAGTGGAATGTTGCTGGAGCCACTGGTACCAGCTGGCATGAGCCATGTGTGCATATATCCTTCCTTTCCAACTCCCTGTTGAGTGCCATGCTGGTACATTGAAATCACGTACAGTGGTAATGTTTATACCATGCTAATCAGGAAGCTTTATTTTTTTCTAGAAAGACAGTTGTTGAATTTTTACAAACACGTCACTGGGTCGTACATAACTGCTTTTCACCTAAATTACACACATACATGCGCGTGCGTGCATTTGTTTCCTCTGTGTTTTTGTGTGTGTGTTTTTTGTTTTTTTGTTTTTTGTTGGTACATGGATTCACCCTAGCTAGAAATGAAGTTAGAGACATTTTTGCAGCAACACTAGCCCTCAGGTGGACTAACATATCCCCAACCTTCTGCCCCTCTTAAGGAACCACTTGGAGGTTCTAATTATTAGAGTGTTTATCATGTATCTTTTATGGGATGCTAGACACTAGTTAGTTTCATATCTCTCTAGGGATTAGTACTTCAAAACACAGACATTCATACCTCCAGTGGATGAGTCATTTTTAAAAAGCATGGAAGTACACTCCCACTAGAAAAATGCCTCCTTTCTCTTTGCCTGCAGATGTGGATGACAAGCTGATTGCCCTTAGACCAGGGCATGGTTCATCTGAGCTTTGTCTGCTGCACAACATGCACCTGCTCGCTCACACAGCACCACAAAGAAGTTGAATGCCATTATACAGGAGCACCAACTCAGGTGCCAAATGAAAAGCACTTCTGAATTTCTGAGCCATTGCTAATTTCTATGAATGAAATTCTTTGTGCTGATGGGCTTTTTTCCACAAGCAATACTGTAACTGTTCAAAATTACTGAAAAAGCCTAAAGACCTTCTATCCAATCCACCATTCCTGCTAGCCCTTAGGGAAGAAAGAAGTGTTTCCCTGTTATCCATTTGACAAAATTCACAGATGGGCTATTATTATGTACTTTAAAGCACAAGGTTTAGCATTTAGTTCTTTTATATATACACACAGTGCTCAATAATGAGAGTGAAATGTTGGAATAAATAGGACTGATGCTGGCTCATTCAATGATACTTGTTGATCGTTTCTGACAAGTTATCTGCATTATCCATTTTGAACAGGTCCTACTGCAGACATATTGCAAGAAGCTGATGTTCCTCTCCTGTCAAATAAGAAATGCCAACAACAGATGCCAGAGTATAACATTACAGAAAATATGGTATGTGCAGGCTATGAAGAAGGAGGAATAGATTCTTGTCAGGTAAATATGTAAAACCGCTCACATCGCATTTCTAGAAAACGTTCCTATATAATGTTTTCATTGTTTACCAATGATTCAGAAGTAAAGAAATCAAGTTCCCATAAACTTCACTTTGACTTTTACACACACACACACACACACACACACACACACACACACAAAAATGCTTGCTGTTTTAGTTTGCTAAAGCTGACAAAATGTAATATACCAGGAATCGGATGGCTTTTACAATAGGGATTTATTAACTTACAAGTTTACAGTTCTAAGGCCATGAAAATGTCCAAATCAAGCCATCATCAAGTTGATACTTTCTTCCTGAAGAAAGGCTGCTGGCAATCTGGGACTCCTCTGAAACATGGGAAGGCACATGGTGGTGTCTGCTGGTCCTTCTCTCCCAGGTTTCATTGCTTTCAGCTTCTGGCTGCTCTGTGTGTGTCACTTTCTTTCTGAGCTTCTGTGTGTTTCTCTCTTAGTTCCTCTTGGTTTTCTCTCTGAAATTCTCTGGGACTCTTTTCTCTGTATCTTCCCTCTATCTTGCAAGCGTTTATAAAGGACTCCAGCAAGAGGATTAAGATTCACCCCAATGAGGTGGGTCGCATCTCAGTTTAAGATTCTACTCACCAGAAGATCCTACTTAAAATGGGTCCACATACATGGGAATGGACTAGTTTTAAGAACGTACTTTCTGGTATACATTCAGCTTCAAACTACCACACTTGCCAACTGTGATTTTTTGGTGTGTGTGTGTGTGTGTGTGTGTGTGTGTGTGTGTGTGTGTGTGTGTGTGGCCTATTTGTATAGTCCTCTCTTGTATGGATACCAACATTAGGGGAAAAAACTAGTATTTAATAATTTAAAACAAAAGAGCAACTAAAGAGACAATGGCAATTAAATGCAATATATGATACTGGACAGGATCTAAAAATGGAAGAGAAAAGACTCAAAAGGACATTATAGGTGTGTATGAAAAAAATGGAAATATTGACTATAAGCTTTGTATCAATGATAAATTTCTTGAACTTGATAACTGCACTTAATGTGGTTATGAAAGTGAAAAAATATCCTTTTTTCTTAGGAAATATGCATGAAAGTATTAAGTATTCAAGGAGCATGATGTGTGTAACCTACTTTCAAAGGTTCAGAAAATAGATATATAAAGAGAGAGATGGTAGCTATATGATGGATGGATGGATACATAGATAGATAGACAGATGATAGAGAATGATGTGGCAAATATGGCAAAATGTTAAAATTGGTGGATCCGGGTACCTGGGGAGTGAGACCATGTCGGAGTTCTGTGTGTGGGGTTTGTATTATTTTTGCAACTGTCCTGTAAGTTTCAAATTATCTCAAAATAAAAAGTTTAAAGAAAGAAAAAACAAAGGTTACAAATCTTATGTCCTTAGGGATGAGGCATAAAATGTGAATGTGTGAGGCGGCCAGGTAAAATAGAGAGAAGTGGACCTGGCCTTAACCTGGAAACTGTCTGCCTGAGCTAAAAGTGCTTATTTTCAAATTCTTTAAAACCCTATGTAAACTGAGAACAAAGAGACAACAGCAACTACAAAACATATCTGTAGGCCAATTTGGTTTCTGGGTCTCTAATTATCAACCCTGGTTTAGAATATTGTCCAAGGATCCAGTGTCACAAAATAATTTCCAGATGGAAAATGACCTGCATAGAGCCAGATTACTGCTAACCACTAGCATAGGAGTGAATGAAAATATTGCTAAATATCCCAGCATAACCCTGTCTCTGGAACCTTTATATTAGAATCTTCATATTTCTTTTATATCTTATTTCCGAGGTGAAATAACATTTATCTGTTTCAGTGGTAATGTCAATATTGCAACATTTTGAAGTGGCAATAGCTTTTGACCTCCATCATAAAAAGAAAGAAACTGACCCACAAACTACCCTCATTTAAAAAAAAAACTTACCACCTCGAAATCATTTAGCCATCTTTTCCTCCATGAACTCCACATGCACTTAAGAAATATAAGTAAATTCTGCTACATTTTAGAGTCATAATTAATTCTAAGGTGCAGCATGGAGCACATTGCATTAAGAGCAAGGATTCTGGGCTCAAGACTATCCTTGTTTGACCCTTCCTTTAAGGCTGATTATTGGGAGGTTTAAATTAGGTAATATGTGTAAGGTACTAAGAATTCTACCTGGCCCAATGCAAGTACTCAAAATACTGACAGGTTTTATAACAAGACATAGTAAATAAATTTTCTGGCATGTTTTCTATATTTGAAAATTAATAATATAGTAATGAATTGATGTCTACCGAATCAGGTAAACTTGAAACTACCAAACAAATTAATAATTTACAAATGTGAAAGTAATGGTTTGTACTGTGGGAAAATATTTTCATTTTTGTTACATATATTAACATATATGTCGTCATAATTTGTCTTCACACAAGACTTTTCAACAGATACTTATGTAAATAAATCTCTATATGTATCCTCTAGTTAGTCAATGTCTTATGTTAAATTTTCAGCTTAGTTTTACGTTTATTCTGCTTTGATGAACACTTTCAAATTCAAGACAAATCTTATAGCTTTCTTCTTGCTTAAAATTTATCTCTGGATCTTATACTTCCCTTTTAAAATGAAAAGTATGATGAAGGTAAGATATATTGGCACTTATGGGGAGATTTATAGAATTATTGTGCAGGAGGGAAATCAGCTGTACAACTTCAATTACAGTTAATGGGGACTGGGTGGCAGATACCTCACACATAGGCAGAAAATATACCTGCTGATGCTATTGATGTTAGGGTTACATTAAGCCAATAACTCATGCCAGATCTCTGAAATCTTCTATTTGGCTCTGAATTCTACAGAGTTAAGTAAGTTATTTATTAGCAAGTAAGAATGCTCTCACACAAGGCAATACTTTGTGTAATGTAATTTTATCATGATTCAATAATCAACACCCTAGATAGTCACATGGTTTTCTTTCTCCAACTTTAATACCATTATATAAGAAGCTTAACTGATGAAATAAGGATGCATTGTTCAAAATTATGAACATGTTATCATTGATACATCACTTGACTATGTCTTCTGAAGCATCACTTTTCCCTTATAATGGCAAAGAATTTACTTTATTGATCATTCACACTTTCTTGAATATCTTCTGGCTTACCAAGGCATGTATTTGTGAGGCAATTGTCAAGATTGAAAAGCACCACCAGTGTCTGTAGAATGTTTCTCTGTGACTAAGTGAATGACACGGAGAGCAACTCATTCCATAACTGTTCAAAGTCATTCTGTATTCCTGTGATTATTAAACATGGCTGCCAGTGCAGCAGATCATCATCACTGGGGAACTTGAAATTCTGGAGATTATGCACAGCACTGTGTGTGTTAGCACACCCTCTGGATAATACTGATGCACAATGAAGTTTAAGACCCACTGATCTAAACAAAAATGGCCATCAACCTTACACTCAGACACCTAAGTCAAAGAAGGTAGTAACTTCATTTTTATTCACAAATATAGCATCCAATTGGAAACATAAATTTGAGGTTAATAATTTTTGTTCTAGGCATTCATTTATATTTACATTTACATTTATAGTTACACTTCTCTGAGATACTGAGAGAAGGAAAGATTTTCATTGAACAAATGGGAAAATTGAGACAAGGAGAAGGTACATAATACATCTGAAGTGGTGGTGTTTGATGATGTGAAGTGATAAAACCAAATCTAGGTCTCCCAGACAGACAGACCAGCTAGCAGTTAGGCAACAGGCTTCCTGCACAGTCTATGTAAATGCAACTGATCCAGCATGTGCTGGATAAGTTAAAAAGCCACATTCATGTAAACAATGTCTGGATTCTATTGTGCATAAAAAAAATTAAATTACTTTAGATACTATGGGGAAAACAAAATTACTCCTTTTGATAATATCCAGCTGAGGGTTATTTTTAGGAATTTCTAAATCACATTTAACCTTGAGCCTGCATTTATTCTTACTTTGGATTGATACTATTCCATAAATATTTCTGAACCCATATTATGGGCTAAGGGCTTAGGATGCAGAAATAAAAATCACGGTTCCTGCCTTCAAAAAGCTTGAACACATTTGTTCCCTCTAGAATAGAGGCAACTTGTGGTTGCCAGTGATATTTATGCTCCTTTGTACACAACAGAGAAGTGCTTTTGTAGACCATATTTTTTCCCTTAAACATAGTGACCAAAAATAATAAATAATCAAGCAAAAACTCAAGTATACTTTAAAACATGGAACTTGTGTCAAAATATTCTATTATACCAGTGATTTTATACAAAGTATAGAAGGCTTTAAATTCCTTATAAATGTAAAAGAAAAATAAAGTGTGCACAGCTAATATGGAAAAATACTTGTATATTTTCTGTCATTAAATAATGATACTTTGTTTGCATTTTGCTTATAAGGATTATAAAAGAATTGTGTGCAAACAAAATATATGGAATTAACTCTACCAGGATCTGCTGTAATTAATATTTGCCAAAATCAAAACATCTTTTCAGTATTTGAAATCTCAGATGAACACATTCTAGTTCCTGCCACTAGAAATTACCTTATAGGCTTACCTATTTTCATTGAAATGTTAAGTTTCATCATATCTCATTGTATTTGTCTAATGTCTAAAAGTAAATGCTACCCAAGAGAACCAATATCAACATTAGGTGTGAGTTTTTTATTTTCCTAAAGAGCATAATTTGGAATAATTTTTCATTTCCACAAAAAGCCCTTCTACTACTAAAAGTATATCCTCTTTCATAAAATGACCAGCTTTTAATATATATTTTGGCTGGGATGTTTTTAATAGTTGAACTTTCGAGAATTTCTTAGTACCCATTAAAATGCCATAATCAAAGTGAGAAAACTCTTGCTATAAAGAACACATAATAAAAAATTGCATATAATTTTCTGTTTCAGTTGTTATAGTTTCTCTGTCTCCTTACTAAGGAACAAAGGATTCTCATTGTTGACCTGTAGCAGTGCTGAGACTATATACAGATGACTGGCAATTCAGTCAGTTTTGAATCTTTATTTTGAATTGATAAGCTAAAACAATTTTATGTATTCATATCAGTTGATATAAATCTACAATTTTCTTTTCCAATTCATGCTTTAGGGAGATTCAGGAGGACCATTGATATGCCAAGAAAACAACAGGTGGTTCCTGGCTGGAGTAACGTCATTTGGATACCAGTGTGCAAGGCCTAATCGCCCTGGGGTGTACGCCTGGGTCCCAGGGTTCACAGAATGGATACAAAGTTTTCTACATTAGAGTGTTTCCAAACCAAACATGAAAGTTGGACAGTTTCTGCATTCCACTCTAAGAAGCATGGTAATTGAGAGTTTCATAAAAAAACTCTTGCAAAATTGTTTGTAAAAAAAAAGTTGCTAAAAACCTTTATTCTTACCTGTGGGGGAAAAAAATAAAAGTAATCTTTGCAATACATAGTGATTTTAAAGAGCATTTAAATTTTATCATGAATAGCTCTTCTTTCACAAATATAATTTCCTTTAACCTTAATCATTTTTTTATTATTTTATCTTATTTAAAGGAAGGTTATTTTAAAGCACATACTCTATACTTAAGATACTTTGAGCAGAATCAGAAAAATATGTGAAATAAACTTTTTTGTCCAAAGTATGTTACTGTTTGAAATAAATTGCTATAAGTTATGTAGTTCCTGCTTAGCTTGTTATTATCAGAAATGCGATAGTTTTTCTACTCTTCTATCCAAATACATTTTCATTTCAGCTTAATATTGTCCGTATTCCACATTCATGAAAAAATATTTATTCTAAGTTCATGTCACACAGCCCAGACTAAAGTGATTGCACATTCCTCTCAAATGATCTAATTAAACAGCAAACAAGTATGAATTTGAGTATAGTGTTGACATCAAAATAAAAGGAAATTAACTGAAACAGTCATTCTTTTGTTGAATTATTTTATTACCTGGATTATGCAAACTGTCAATTTCAAGCCAACTTTTTTTAAGTCTCAAAAAAATCAAATATTTCTCTTATGTTTGTTACAGTGGACATTTCTAACGTGTGCAAAACTTACTTAGGCACAGCTGAATTATCCATTGGAGGGTGAAAAATGTGTAATAAATGAATTTGTCTCACTGCTTTAATCTCTTGCGTCATTTCCAGTGTGAGTGTAAACCTTAGTTTGGCTTACCACACAAATATGTCAATTTATTTGGGGAGATAAAACTCATACATAGTTAATTAAAAAAACAAAAACATACTAAACTCTTGCATGTGTTATACAGGCCAACATAATAGAAGAGAGAATAAGAGAGAGAGTTGACAGGAGTTGAAAGAAGGGACCAATCAGCATGGCTAGCCTATGAAAGAAATGAGAATTGAGCTACAGCTTAAAGGAATGGTTATTACAGATGAATTGAAGAGGGCATTGGGAACCACTATGGGAGTGATTCTGAAGGTTCAAGAAGCAGTGACAGTAAAGAATCATGCCTTGTCATACCAAAATGCTCTCCCTGAGAAATGGGCAGAGAAAGAGGAAAATGCCACATAAAGAAGGTGCGGCCAAATGATTGAGGACCACAAATTCCAGGTAGAGAATTGTGGAATTATTAGGGCAAAAATTGGGAATATCTGAACACACTATTCTTAGGTCTTTCCAATGACCTTCTCTTAAGGGTTAGGAAGGATGCAGTAGCAGGGGTAGGGTGCATCGTTGTTTGTTTTTCACTTTCTGAACATTGTTCCACATTTCACTTGCATTTCAAAACACATATTAAAAGTATGTTCCAAAACGACAAACACTCACAAGAAATAAATCATATACTGCTTTTCATTTTTCAAAAGTCACCTAAACTTTAAGGAAGCTTTTGGCCAGTCATATTGCTGCCTTCTATAAGAAGGAGGTTCATTATCGCAACACTAGTCATTTATGGATTTAGTAATTGATACCAGAAGAGTTACCCATGCCTGGATAAAGATAAAGGACAAAAGCAAAGCTCTTCCCCATTGCTTTGTTGCTTTTCCCTTGCAGCTGTTATAGTTCACGGTGGCATGTACAAAGGAGAAAGCCTAGTCTCCCTTCCAACAAGTCCTAACTAAAGGAAGAAATACACAGTTGCAGCTTGTGGGGAAGAGGTAGATCCCAGGGATCCTCCACTCAGAAGGAAAAGTAGCCAAGAAAAGATAGGGAACTGCTAAATGTGGTTAGATCTAAGCTTAGAATGCAGCTGCCCATTTTCTAAGTTTCTAAGCAGCTGAAAAGGGATCAGTGCCCACTAGTTTCTATTTTGCGTCTTAGTGTCTTAGTTGTGAACCAACTCTATTTTTAAATTAGGTTACTGAAAGTATTTTATGACCTATTTGAAAAGTAAACTTCCATTCTTACCAGACTTAAGCAGTCATCTGTTTTTGTTTTCATTTATTAATGCAAATATATCTGTATTTTGTTCAATAAAGAGATTTAGACAAAACCAATTCTTCATAAACAAGAACTCTTTATTTGGTTAAAAGGAGCACAGGGGAGGCGGGGCAAGATGGCAGACTGGTGAGCTGTATGTTTTAGTTACTCCTCCAGGAAAGTAGGTAAAAAGCCAGGAACTGCGTGGACGGGACACCACAGAGCAATCTGTCTTTGGGCATACTTCATACAACACTCATGAAAACGTGGAACTGCTGAGATCAGCGAAATCTGTAAGTTTTTGCGGCCAGGGGACCCGCGCCCCTCCCTGCCAGGCTCAGTCCCGGGGGAGGAGGGGCTGTCAGCTCCAGGAAGGAGAAGGGAGAATTGCAGTGGCTGCTCTCATCGGAAACTCATTCTACTGATTCAAACTCCAACCATAGATAGACTGAGGCCAGACACCAGAGACTCTGAGAGCAGCCAGCCCAGCAGAGAGGAGACGGGCATAGAAGGAAAACAACACGAGAAGCTCCAAAGTAAAAGCAGAGGATTTTTGGAGTTCTGGTGAACACAGAAAGGGGAAGGGCGGAGATCAGGCCTTGAGGCGCATATGCAAATCCCGAAGCAAGGCTGATCTCTCTGCCCAGGGCACCTTTCCTTAATGGCCCTGGTTGCTTTGTCTATTAGCATTTCAATAACCCATTAGATCTCTGAGGAGGGCCGTTTTTTTTTTTTTTTTTTTTTTTTTTTTTAAATCCTTTTTGCTTTTTCTAAAACAATTACTCTAAGAAGCTCAATACAGAAAGCTTCAAAGAATTGAAATTTGGGCACGTCAAGTCAAGAGCAGAACTAAGAGAGCTCTGAGACAAAAGGCAATAATCCAGTGGCTGAGAAAATTCACTAAACAACACAACTTCCCAAGAAAAGGGGGGTGTCCGCTCACAGCCACCATCCTGGTGGACAGGAAACACTCCTGCCCATCGCCAGCCCCATAGCCCAGAGCTGCCCCAGACAACCCAGTGTGACAGAAGTGCTTCAAATAACAGGCACACACCACAAAACTGGGCGTGGACATTAGCCTTCCCTGCAACCTCAGCTGAATGTCCCAGAGCTGGGAAGGGGGAGCAGTGTGAATTAACAGAGCCCCATTCAGCCATCATTTGAGCAGACTGGGAGCCTCCCAACACAGCCCAGCAGCCCAGAACTGCCCTGGGGGGACGGCACTCACCTGTGACATAGCACAGTCATCCCTCAACAGAGGACCCGGGGTGCACAGCCTGGAAGAGGGGCCCACTTGCAAGTCTCAGGAGCCATACGCCAATACCAAAGACTTGTGGGTCAGTGGCAGAGACAAACTGTGGCAGGACTGAACTGAAGGATTAGACTATTGCAGTAGCTTTAAAACTCTAGGATCATCAGGGAGATTTGATTGTTAGGGCCACCCCCCCTCCCCGACTGCCCAGAAACACGCCCCACATACAGGGCAGGCAACACCAACTACACACGCAAGCTTGGGACACCAATTGGGCCCCACAAGACTCACTCCCCCACTCACCAAAAAGGCTAAGCAGGGGAGATCTGGCTTGTGGAGAACAGGTGGCTCGTGGACGCCACCTGCTGGTTAGTTAGAGAAAGTGTACTCCACGAAGCTGTAGATCTGATAAATTAGAGATAAGGACTTCAACTGGTCTACAAACCCTAAAAGAACCCTATCAAGGACAGCAAATGCCACGAGGCCAAAAACAACAGAAAATTATAAAGCATATGAAAAAACCAGACGATATGGATAACCCAAGCCCAAGCACCCAAATCAAAAGACCAGAAGAGACACACCTAGAGCAGCTACTCAAAGATCTAAAGATGAACAATGAGACCCTAGTACGGGATATGAAGGAAATCAAGAAGACCCTAGAAGAGCATAAAGAAGAGATTGCAAGACTAAATAAAAAAATGGATGATCTTATGGAAATTAAAGAAACTGTTGACCAAATTAAAAAGATTCTGGACACTCATAGTACAAGACTAGAGGAAGTTGAACAACGAATCAGTGACCTGGAAGATGACAGAATGGAAAATGAAAGCATAAAAGAAAGAATGGGGAAAAAAATTGAAAAACTCGAAATGGACCTCAGGGATATGATAGATAATATGAAACGTCCGAATATAAGACTCATTGGTGTCCCAGAAGGGGAAGAAAAGGGTAAAGGTCTAGGAAGAGTATTCAAAGAAATTGTTGGGGAAAACTTCCCAAATCTTCTAAACAACATAAATACACAAATCATAAATGCTCAGCGAACTCCAAATAGAATAAATCCAAAAAAACCCACTCCGAGACATATACTGATCACACTGTCAAACATAGAAGAGAAGGAGCAAGTTCTGAAAGCAGCAAGAGAAAAGCAATTCACCACATACAAAGGAAACAGCATAAGACTAAGTAGTGACTACTCAGCAGCCACCATGGAGGCGAGAAGGCAATGGCACGATATATTTAAAATTCTGAGAGAGAGGAATTTCCAGCCAAGAATACTTTATCCAGCAAAGCTCTCCTTCAAATTTGAGGGAGAGCTTAAATTTTTCACAGACAAAGAAATGCTGAGAGAA
The DNA here is from genome assembly GCF_015220235.1 of Choloepus didactylus. Classification (NCBI taxonomy): domain Eukaryota; kingdom Metazoa; phylum Chordata; class Mammalia; order Pilosa; family Megalonychidae; genus Choloepus; species Choloepus didactylus. The sequence continues at coordinate 33,699,177 of NC_051307.1, forward strand.
TTTGCTAACAAGAGACCTGCCCTACTGGAGATACTAAAGGGAGCCCTACAGACAGAGAAACAAAGACAGGACAGAGAGACTTGGAGAAAGGTTCAGTACTAAAGAGATTCGGTATGGGTACAATAAAGGATATTAATAGAGAGAGGGAAAAATATGGCAAACATAATCCAAAGGATAAGATGGCCGATTCAAGAAATGCCTTCACGGTTTTAACGTTGAATGTAAATGGATTAAACTCCCCAATTAAAAGATATAGATTCGCAGAATGGATCAAAAAAAATGAACCATCAATATGTTGCATACAAGAGACTCATCTTAGACACAGGGACACAAAGAAATTGAAAGTGAAAGGATGGAAAAAAATATTTCATGCAAGCTACAGCCAAAAGAAAGCAGGTGTAGCAATATTAATCTCAGATAAAATAGACTTCAAATGCAGGGATGTTTTGAGAGACAAAGAAGGCCACTACATACTAATAAAAGGGGCAATTCAGCAAGAAGAAATAACAATCGTAAATGTCTATGCACCCAACCAAGGTGCCACAAAATACATGAGAGAAACACTGGCAGAACTAAAGGAAGCAATTGATGTTTCCACAATAATTGTGGGAGACTTCAACACATCACTCTCTCCTATAGATAGATCAACCAGACAGAAGACCAATAAGGAAATTGAAAACCTAAACAATCTGATAAATGAATTAGATTTAACAGACATCTACAGGACATTACATCCCAAATCACCAGGATACACATACTTTTCTAGTGCTCACGGAACTTTCTCCAGAATAGATCATATGCTGGGACATAAAACAAGCCTCAATAAATTTAAAAAGATTGAAATTATTCAAAGCACATTCTCTGACCACAATGGAATACAATTAGAAGTCAATAACCATCAGAGACTTAGAAAATTCACAAATACCTGGAGGTTAAACAACACACTCCTAAACAATCAGTGGGTTAAAGAAGAAATAGCAAGAGAAATTGCTAAATATATAGAGACGAATGAAAATGAGAACACAACATACCAAAACCTATGGGATGCAGCAAAAGCAGTGCTAAGGGGGAAATTTATAGCACTAAACGCATATATTAAAAAGGAAGAAAGAGCCAAAATCAAAGAACTAATGGATCAACTGAAGAAGCTAGAAAATGAACAGCAAACCAATCCTAAACCAAGTAGAAGAAAAGAAATAACAAGGATTAAAGCAGAAATAAATGACATAGAGAACAAAAAAACAATAGAAAGGATAAATATCACCAAAAGTTGGTTCTTTGAGAAGATCAACAAGATTGACAAGCCCCTAGCTAGACTGACAAAATCAAAAAGAGAGAAGACCCATATAAACAAAATAATGAATGAAAAAGGTGACATAACTGCAGATCCTGAAGAAATTAAAAAAATTATAAGAGGATATTATGAACAACTGTATGGCAACAAACTGGATAATGTAGAAGAAATGGACAATTTCCTGGAAACATATGAACAACCTAGACTGACCAGAGAAGAAATAGAAGACCTCAACCAACCCATCACAAGCAAAGAGATCCAATCAGTCATCAAAAATCTTCCCACAAATAAATGCCCAGGGCCAGATGGCTTCACAGGGGAATTCTACCAAACTTTCCAGAAAGAACTGACACCAATCTTACTCAAACTCTTTCAAAACATTGAAAAAAATGGAACACTACCTAACTCATTTTATGAAGCTAACATCAATCTAATACCAAAACCAGGCAAAGATGCTACAAAAAAGGAAAACTACCGGCCAATCTCCCTAATGAATATAGATGCAAAAATCCTCAACAAAATACTTGCAAATCGAATCCAAAGACACATTAAAAAAATCATACACCATGACCAAGTGGGGTTCATTCCAGGCATGCAAGGATGGTTCAACATCAGAAAAACAATCAATGTATTACAACACATTAAAAACTCGAAAGGGAAAAATCAATTGATCATCTCAATAGATGCTGAAAAAGCATTTGACAAAATCCAACATCCCTTTTTGATAAAAACACTTCAAAAGGTAGGAATTGAAGGAAACTTCCTCAACATGATAAAGAGCATATATGAAAAACCCACAGCCAGCATAGTACTCAATGGTGAGAGACTGAAAGCCTTCCCTCTAAGATCAGGAACAAGACAAGGATGCCCGCTGTCACCACTGTTATTCAACATTGTGCTGGAAGTGCTAGCCAGGGCAATCCGGCAAGACAAAGAAATAAAAGGCATCCAAATTGGAAAAGAAGAAGTAAAACTGTCATTGTTTGCAGATGATATGATCTTATATCTAGAAAACCCTGAGAAATCAACGATACACCTACTAGAGCTAATAAACAAATTTAGCAAAGTAGCGGGATACAAGATTAATGCACATAAGTCAGTAATGTTTCTATATGCTAGAAATGAACAAACTGAAGAGACACTCAAGAAAAAGATACCATTTTCAATAGCAACTAAAAAAATCAAGTACCTAGGAATCAACTTAACCAAAGATGTAAAAGACCTATACAAAGAAAACTACATAACTCTACTAAAAGAAATAGAAGGGGACCTTAAAAGATGGAAAAATATTCCATGTTCATGGATAGGAAGGCTAAATGTCATTAAGATGTCAATTCTACCCAAACTCATCTACAGATTCAATGCAATCCCAATCAAAATTCCAACAACCTACTTTGCAGACTTGGAAAAGCTAGTTATCAAATTTATTTGGAAAGGGAAGATGCCTCGAATTGCTAAAGACACTCTAAAAAAGAAAAACGAAGTGGGAGGACTTACACTCCCTGACTTTGAAGCTTATTATAAAGCCACAGTTGCCAAGACAGCATGGTACTGGCACAAAGATAGACATATAGATCAATGGAATCGAATTGAGAATTCAGAGATAGACCCTCAGATCTATGGCCGACTGATCTTTGATAAGGCCCCCAAAGTCACCGAACTGAGCCATAATGGTCTTTTCAACAAATGGGGCTGGGAGAGTTGGATATCCATATCCAAAAGAATGAAAGAGGACCCCTACCTCACCCCCTACACAAAAATTAACTCAAAATGGACCAAAGATCTCAATATAAAAGAAAGTACCATAAAACTCCTAGAAGATAATGTAGGAAAACATCTTCAAGACCTTGTATTAGGAGGCCACTTCCTAGACTTTACACCCAAAGCACAAGCAACAAAAGAGAAAATAGATAAATGGGAACTCCTCAAGCTTAGAAGTTTCTGCACCTCAAAGGAATTTCTCAAAAAGGTAAAGAGGCAGCCAACTCAATGGGAAAAAATTTTTGGAAACCATGTATCTGACAAAAGACTGATATCTTGCATATACAAAGAAATCCTACAACTCAATGACAATAGTACAGACAGCCCAATTATAAAATGGGCAAAAGATATGAAAAGACAGTTCTCTGAAGAGGAAATACAAATGGCCAAGAAACACATGAAAAAATGTTCAGCTTCACTAGCTATTAGAGAGATGCAAATTAAGACCACAATGAGATACCATCTAACACCGGTTAGAATGGCTGCCATTAAACAAACAGGAAACTACAAATGCTGGAGGGGATGTGGAGAAATTGGAACTCTTATTCATTGTTGGTGGGACTGTATAATGGTTCAGCCACTCTGGAAGTCAGTCTGGAAGTTCCTTAGAAAACTAGATATAGAGCTACCATTCGATCCAGCGATTGCACTCCTCGGTATATACCCGGAAGATCGGAAAGCAGTGACACGAACAGATATCTGCACGCCAATGTTCATAGCAGCATTATTCACAATTGCCAAGAGATGGAAACAACCCAAATGTCCTTCAACAGATGAGTGGATAAATAAAATGTGGTATATACACACGATGGAATACTACGCGGCAGTAAGAAGGAACGATCTGGTGAAACATATGACAACATGGATGAACCTTGAGGACATAATGCTGAGCGAAATAAGCCAGGCACAAAAAGAGAAATATTATATGCTACCACTAATGTGAACTTTGAAAAATGTAAAACAAATGGTTTATAATGTAGAATGTAGGGGAACTAGCAGTAGAGAGCAATTAAGGAAGGGGGAACAATAATCCAGGAAGAACAGATAAGCTATTTAACGTTCTGGGGATGCCCAGAAATGACTATGGTCTGTTAATTTCTGATGGTTGTAGTAGGAACAAGTTCACTGAAATGTTGCTATATTATGTAACTTTCTTGGGGTAAAGTAGGAACATGTTGGAAGTTAAGCAGTTATCTTAGGTTAGTTGTCTTTTTCTTACTCCCTTGCTATGGTCTCTTTGAAATGCTCTTTTATTGTATGTTTGTTTTCTTTTTAACTTTTTTTTTTATACAGGTGATTTGAAAAAAGAAGGGAAAGTTAAAAAAAAAAAAAAAAAAAAAAAAAGAAAAGAAAAAAGACAAACAAGGGAAAAAAAAAAAAAAAAAAAAAGATGTAGTGCCCCCTTGAGGAGCCTGTGGAGAATGCAGGGGTATTCGCCTACCCCACCTCCATGGTTGCTAACATGACCACAGACATAGGGGACTGGTGGTTTGATGGGTTGAGCCCTCTACCATAAGTTTTACCCTTGGGAAGACGGTTGCTGCAAAGGAGAGGCTAGGCCTCCCTGTATTTGTGCCTAAGAGTCTCCTCCTGAATGCCTCTTTGTTGCTCAGATGTGGCCCTCTCTCTCTGGCTAAGCCAACTTGAACGGTGAAATCACTGCCCTCCCCCCTACGTGGGATCAGACACCCAGGGAAGTGAATCTCCCTGGCAACGTGGAATATGACTCCCAGGGAGGAATGTAGACCTGGCACCGTGGGGACGGAGAACATCTTCTTGACCAAAAGGGGGATGTGAAAGGAAATGAAATAAGCTTCAGTGGCAGAGAGATTCCAAAAGGAGCCGAGAGGTCACTCTGGTGGGCACTCTTATGCACACTTTAGACAACCCTTTTTAGGTTCTAAAGAATTGGGGTAGCTGGTGGTGGATACCTGAAACTATCAAACTACAACCCAGAACCCATGAATCTCGAAGACAGTTGTATAAAAATGTAGCTTATGAGGGGTGACAATGGGATTGGGAAAGCCATAAGGACCAAACACCACTTTGTCTAGTTTATGGATGGATGTGTAGAAAAGTAGGGGAAGGAAACAAACAGACAAAGGTACCCAGTGTTCTTTTTTACTTCAATTGCTCTTTTTCACTCTAATTATTATTCTTGTTATTTTTGTGTGTGTGCTAATGAAGGTGTCAGGGATTGATTTAGGTGATGAATGTACAACTATGTAATGGTACTGTAAACAATCGAAAGTACAATTTGTTTTGTATGACTGCGTGGTATGTGAATATATCTCAATAAAATGATGATAAAAAAAAAAAAAAAAAAAAAAAAAAGGAGCACAGGGACATTTGAAGACCAGATATTTACAACTCTCTCTTGAAAAGAAGGAGCCACAAACATTGAAGAAGAAACTAGGAAGTGATAAGACCTAGAGAAGAGTCTCATTTTCTCTCCCAACCAAACCCTCATTGACTAACATGGATCATTGATGACCTCCAACCCATTTTCACATGAATTCATAGGTTCCTTCCTTGTTGAAATTTCAGTTTGCCCTGCTAACACTGAGAGTAACCACTCACCTGGTCCCAACTCTAGACTAATAGAGGCTAAACACAGCAAGGGAAAACTTTAGGCAAACTCTGCAACTATCTTGGACCCCAAACAACCATCTTTGTTTTATGGTTAATGGAAGGACCTCATCAATTCTGGAACCCTCAGAGGACTACCTGTTGTTTTGTAGGCAACATGTGAAGACATATGTTTTATCCTGTGCATGCCACTTCTTTTGTTCTCAAATGAGTGTATTATTGTTTATACAGTATTAATAAAGTTACTTTATTACAAAATCCGTTGAATTTTAACTAAAAATAATTGTAAGGCACATGTCTTGCACAATTGAAATTAGACAATTCTTGCCTCTATTACTTACAGTTAACGAAATAGCTTCTCATTTCTGAAGAGATTTTATAAACATTGTCAGACCAAAAGCAGAGGAACTAAAAAAAGATGAACCATTTCTAGAGAAGAAACTTTCTTCTATGGTGATATATTTGCTTATGTGTGAATTCATTTGACAACAGCAATTAATTGGCTTAATCAAAACAGCATATATTGAAAAATAAAACACCGTAAAAATAAATATTGGAACAGTCCAATTTTATCAAACATTTATGCAAAGGTAAAATATTTTGCACACTGTAAATTTCAATACAATTTACATTACATTAACTAGATTACAATTTATGAAAGGTGAAAAATAAAAAATAACTGCTTCCCACACACATAGTCCTGATGTACTACTGATAGCAATTTTATCTGCATGGTCCATTCCATTTACTTGAAGTTTGGGTGCATCCTTTCACAAAATAAGCATGTCTCAGTCCTTTATTAGCACGGAGTGTTTTGTAAATGAAATAATAAACATATAAAAAGTATTTTAATATTTGCCTCAAGGGGGAGCTTACAGTTCATCTTGCAGATCCATTGAGATTTCAAGCCATTCCAAGCTAATGTTCTGATGCCATTCCTTATACAGATCCAGTATTATAAAACTATTTTACTTTTTGGAGCCAAGTCAAAGAATTATTATACTTCCATGCCACTTTCCTTTCTGGTGCTCTTCGAAATCCACAGTGTGGACTGGTTTGAGCTCGTTTTTGTTCTTCCTTTACTGAAAAACATAAGAAGAAGTAAGTTCAGTATATGAGACTTCTTACAAAACTAGGAAAGTCTTGGTCCAAGTGAAGATAGCTCAGATTCTTATTTATAAAAGGGTCTTCTCTCACCAGCACACTTTCTTTTTCATTCCTACAAAAAAGTCTACATTATTCTGGTATATGAAGATAATAAATGGTTCTTATGACACGATGGGAAAGAAAACAAAATATATCTTTCTCTGTTCAATTCTTCCTAGTGTAGAGTTCAGACACTCAAAAAAACTTGTGTTCTCATCCAATACCAAATATTGTCACTTTAATCACCAATAAAGCTCCATTTTCTTTGACGGATGATTTTTTAATTCTTGCTTTTGTAGTATTCTGCCACTACTGCATGCTGAATTTCATGCCAAATCATCAAATCAGTACTTTTCCACTATGTATAGCATTCTACTTATTCCCCTCCGTCACTTTTCCTGTCCTAGCTAAGTCACTTGTTCCCTGAAAGCCTAATTCAACTCCAATCTCTGAAACCAATGTATTTCAATAGAAGATCTGGGCCTATATACTTAGAAGTATCTAAGTTCTTCTAGGTCTGAAATAGAGCTTCACTCCTGGATAGATTTGAATTTCTGGCCCATCTTTCCAGCCTGTGCCTGGGACCATGCTGTCTTCTGTCTTTACACTAAAGTGACAACTTCTCAGGCTCCTTTTCCTCAGTTTTCCCAATTCATCCTCGACCAGACTACTGGTCAAGATCTTGATTCCTTTTAGTCTAGTTTCCCGAAGACAATCCCTCACTTCAATCAATGATTACTGCCTGTCCCCTCCTTCCTCATGTTTCCCCCAACTTCAGCATCTCCTCTATTTCCCACAGTCTGACTTTTCCCTGATCCATGCTCTCATGTCTACCAGACATTGCAGAATTCCTTCAAAGAAAGAAAAGAAACTATTCCAAAACATGTCTAACCATTACATTTTATAGTAATATTTAAATTCATTTCAATTTAACTGTGAATCTGTTTCTAATAAATATTACACCCAAATTGTATGTTTTAGAGATTTACACCCAAATAAGAAGAATCAATACATCTTTATTCTATGAACTCATCCAACATGAATGGAAAATAAATCAAGCAAAATTTATGAAAAATGCAAATTTTTTTAAATTGGTAAAAAAAAAAAATTATTAATGTGGCTTTTGTGTGGAATTAGTATTTTACTTAAGAATTAACACCAGTTAAGGAAACAAGAGTTGTTATTTTGAACATGACATGGAATGACAGAAACCATTATGTGTACCAGATTGGAATTTAAACTTTCTGCAAGGCATTCAGATGATAATGGAGTTGAGTCTTTGATGAAGTTTCTCCTTGCTCTCCTGGAAGAAAGGAAAAGGGGAGGATCTAAGAACGAATGAATTAAGTACTGCAGCTAAATCCGGCATTTGGAGGTGCTCTAGTTTGATTTTCTCCTTCTGAGAATTTTAAAAAAGTGTAACTTCACAGATCTTCCAGTTGTAAAAATGTGGAAGATCTTTGAATGAATACATTCTCCACAATAATACACCACGTGGAAGGAAACAGACTTTACACAAAAACTCAGTTATGTGGTATTTTTAGTAATTTTGTTTTGGAAATGAGAATGTCTAAATTATATTTTCCTAGTCATTTTTCACTGATCTGTTATTTACAGCTCTTCCTTAATTTGGCTAGGATAATGGAGGATTTATGTCAGATTCTCTCTCTACTGCACTGGTTTTCAGAATGATAAATTATCCTTCCATCTATACTCTAAGGAACTACAGTAAAAAACTAGATTTTTACTAACTGTTGTCATTCATTCTGTACAATTTGAAAAAAAAAATATCAACTATGCTTGCATCATATATTGGAAAGCCAAGAGACCAGCAAGGTTTATGATTAATTTGCCAGGCTTTTTTTTTTTTTTATCATCATTCGAAATGTTTTAATTAAAAATCTAGTAAATTTAGTAAATTAAGGTTGGATCTTTTCAAAAACCTGTGTGGACAATTTGGAGCTTATGTCTTTTTTTTCCCCTGGAGACTGTTGTTGCTTAGGGAGTTCTTTTGGGTTTATTTCAGGAAAAGAAGATGAAGTAAACTGAAAAGAGAAAAATGACTTCATTTGTAGGTCCTTCCCAGAGAAAGGGTCCTTATTTTTAACATGCTGACAAAGATGTCTAGTATATTCTAGAAAACATGTTATTTAAATCCAGCATTTTTTCTTTTTTTCTTTGATACATATTTTTATTTCATTTATTAATTTTTAATTTAATTGATATCCAAGGAAAAATGTCACCTCTCCAAATCAGGAGAATAGAAAAGCTGTAAAAGTCAGAATATCCCTAAGAAATTATGGTGTTATATATAATGTTATTTCAGGCTACCAGCTAAAAAATTGCCTATTTTTAGCACTTTCCTATACTTAAGCATTCCTTTTGAAATAAAACTGAAACTTATGCCTTGAAATTTTGAAAAAGTTCTACAAAGTGCACCTACAAAAATCAAGTACTCCAATACAACTTGATGTCAAGAGTGAAAGGTTTAGCAAAAAATGCTTAGAATTATAAACAAGAGACAGTATGGTATAGTGTCATAAGTTATGTGATAAAGTTAGAAGTATTCAAATTTCAGATCTACCAGATACACTAGCTTTGGGCCCCAAGGCAAATGGTTTAACACATCTAAGTCACCATCTTCTCAACTGAAAAATAGAAAAAGAAGAATACCTACTTCATATGGCTTGTGAGGATTACATGAGATAATGGATAATTCATATAATTTAGTATATCATTATGAAATTATATATGCTGGATGTGTGCCAGCAGATAAAGAAATCAGGTTTTACTTAAGACAGATTAGAAACACAATTAATTCTATACTAATAATTTTTAATGAGTTCTCAAAAATCTATGTAAAAATTTTTCAATTGTCACTTCATAAATGAATTATTTACCTTTTATGCACCATTTGAAAACAGCAGGTTCCAAAAGCAACCAGTATCAGTAAGAGCAGTGGTATCGTTGGTATAACAACATATATTAGATTTGGAATTATTCCTACAAAAGTAAAACATTAGTACACAAAGAGTTGAGGCAGAATTCTAACACCAAAGTTTCATAAAAATTTTCCAAAAATTTAAAGTAAAATAGAATTATTATCAACAAATGGATGTCAAACAAGTTTCTTCCCCAAATACTGAATAATCTAATGAACTAACATATTCCTGTTTTGGTAAAAAATAAAAACAAAATTACATTGCACTGGTTGCCATGCTCAAAATCGATGTTTGTACTTCCAAAATTAGTGATAAATTTGCAATTCAGATACAGGGTAGTTCTCATAATATGTTAATAATCTTATCTATCTCAATTCATTAAATGCTTCCCAATCATTGTTTATAGAAAAAAAGCACTTATTAAATTATCATAATAAATATTAACATAATTGTTGAAATTGGATTAAGAATTCTTCTAGCCAATATATGTAGTGTTATGATGACACAGAAGAGTCTCTGGGATTAAACAGAATATACAATATTAACTGATGATACAGTCAAAACTCAAAACTCAGAGACAGAAGACTCCAAAGGCATAAGATTTGATCTTAATCAAACTCTGAAATGAATTACTTTTTAATCCTGGTCTATCACACTTGACAATGTTAGGTCTCCTTAGAAAAATGGAGAATAACTGCCATACTGAAGTCCCATACAGCTTAAAATGACTTCATTAAACAGTTTTTCAACACAATAAGAGGGAAAAAAGTATGTAATATAATTATTTACAAAAATCTTTAATTAGGTTTATGTTCTGGAATATTTTAGAATCACGTGCTGAAAAAGTGAAAAGCATTAAGGTTTAATATTTTGTCCATAAAGAAAAAGCAAACCGAAGAACTGTGCATTAAGCTAGCAAATTGAAGGTTATCACCATGAGATTAGTCTAGATAATTGATCAAAGTGGTAAATATTAGAAGTGTTTTCATGAATTATAACAAAGGTACGACACTACTACAAGGTGTTAATAATTGTATATGGGGAAAAAATACACCTAATGTAAACTATAGACTATAGTTAATAGTACTATTTCAATGTTCTTTCATCAATTTTAACAAAGGTACTACACTAATGCAAAGCATCAACAATAAGGGGGATGTGGGAACATTGTATTTTTTAAACCTACAACTTCTCTCATTAAAATAATAAGTTTTTAAAAAAAAAATTATGTTAAGTGAAAGAAACCAGACACAAAGTACTCATATTGTATGATTCCATTTATACAAAATGTAAACAGATAGAAACAGCTATATGTAGGGCTGGGGAAAGAGATTGAGAGGTGACTTCTAAGGGGTACGAGGTTTTCTTTTTGGAGCTATGAAAATATTCTAAAACTGATTGTGGTGATGAATGCACAGCTCTGCAAATATGCCAAAAGCCATTGATTGTACACTTTGGATGGATTGTATGGCATGTGAATATATCTCAATCAAATTTCTTTTTTTAAAAAGTGGATTAGATAAAGATGAAACTATTCATTTAACTGAACATCACTTGCTTTGTTAACAGAAGACAGATTAACTAAAGTCTACTGATAGGGTATTTGGGGGATAATTTGCTATATTTCCACCTACAATTTAAACCTCCAACAGGTGATTTCGAGTGTTTTAAGGTTCAGTAAGCATTTCCTTTTCTTTTCAAAATTCCATTATAATTCCTTATAAAATAAAAGTAAAGAAAAAGAGAATGTTTCCTACTCCATGGATTTTCGATCACCTTTAGGCAGATTTTGAAACTTTGGGTCTTTGGCTCTATCTTCACAAAACAATTAGGATATATAAACATTTCTGTTCAATTGACCCAGGGCCATGCAGAGAAGAGCCAAAGCTGAGAGTAAGTATAATTTCTAACTAACTTGCAATTAGCATGGGGCATGTATTTTATCTCCTTTGTAGGCAGTGGTGTGCTGGAGTAGCTCTAACTGGTATGTGAGAGCCCGTTGTATGCATCTCTTCCCAACCTGCTGTTTGAGGATGCCACGTTGGTAGATTGAAACCAGCCAAGGCTTTTTATTTTACATCTTTAACCCCTCCAGCCCGTTTCTATATTTACCTGCACACTACTATTAGCAAACCACTTAACGTGCAAATTTGTATCATAATTGACTACATGTTGCTGGGGAAGCTCCTTGTGGATTTAGATTTTAATGTGAATTACTTAGTTTAGTAGCAGATAAACCCACTTGAGGTGAAGATCTGAAGAAAACAAAATAGGTCCTTCCATTCCAAAACTAGCTTAGGATCATTTGGTCTAGCCTAGTTCCATAAAATAAATGATCAGAAACAAAATATCATAGCCCCATATTTAGTGCACCAGCTCCCGAAGCAGCAAGGAAAGTTCCACTGGGGTCAGCATGAAACAGAATTTTAAAGTACAGTATCTGTTCTTGATAGAGGGGTTAAGAAACATAAATTAATTACCTGCTTCAGTAACAACCACATTTTGATGGGCGTCTCCTGGTTGATTTGTAAAATAAGGCTTTTCTACAGGGGTGGTTGGGTAGATCTCTATAAATAATACAGTACAGGAATCACATATAATGATAAACCAAAGAAATGTAAGATTAGATGAAAATAAAACCAATATTATAAAGCAATACAAACATCATGTTTGGTTTCTGAACAGCTCCCAGCTATTTTATATATATATATATATATATATATATATATATATATATATATATATGTATATGTGTGTGTGTGTGTGTGTGTGTATATATATATATATATTCTGAATTGCATTTTACATGAAATTATCTAACTATAAAGTCAACATTTAATTATATTTGAATAAAGGATCCATTCGTGAAACGCTCCCCACCCCCACCCCAATAACCCAAAAGTGCATTTTAGCAATCAAAGGCAGGTCAGTGCTGATCACAAATAGGTCTTTGCTACAGGCAATAATGACAAGGTGGACATAGAGCTAGACAAAGATAAGCAAGAATTGGTGAATATAGGAATGTAAGATACTAAATATCCTTCAAAAATAAGCAAAAATGATTTCTTTACTAATCTCAGTGTAATATTTTTGTCCTCATAACAGTAATCAGCAGATGGCTGTATGTGGATTGTATTTGGAATTGATACTTCAAGCAACAATGTTGTGAAGCACATTTCTGTCCTGCACAAACATTGGCATCCTTAGATCTGCTTCCCAAGTGTCTGCTTCTTTAAAAAATAAAAATAAATTAGTTTGCAAAGTGTTTCTTTCCCAGGTTGTAGGAGACAAGATCTCCTTCATTGCCACACACTTTAAAAAATGTTAAATTTTCTTACCATGATCCTCCCCACCTCCCCCTGCAGGGTTCTATATGTAAAATTAATAATTCAACAAAAGTAAATTGAATTAGTGTAAAAGAAATCTGTACATTTATTTCAAAAATATAATTCGTTGTAACTTTTGTCAATAGGTGGAAAAGGGAAAACATGCATCATCATATATCAGTGTTTGAATATTAAAGCATTTTAATATGATGTTTACTGCTCCAAAATAGTCACATAGTCTCCATTCATTGGAAGTTTAATCACACAACATCCTGTAGCCATGTTTGTTGTTCTTGTACACATATTTTACCCTGGCACTTTAATAGCCTTCCCTAGGCTTCAGATGCAGTCCTACCCAACACTCTTCTATGAAAACTTAGCCAATTCCATGCCTGTAGGTGCTCAACTGATATTTGCTGAACAATTAATATAGATATTATGCAATTTATCAATATAAAACTGATCATTTAACAATAATTTTAACAAACTTTAAGTGAATGCAACTGCTGATTCAGTAGCAGAATTCTAGAAACTTAAGTCCATATATACTATTTTAGTATCTAAGAACAAGAAGGTGTGAAGCAACTTGAATAAATACAAAAATTAGAGTCAAAAGGAACCCCATGAAAATTTCTTTGGATGACATTAGTAAACCCAAAAAACAGATACGCAACTCACAGAACAATTTAAAAAAAAAAAAAAAAAAGGAATCAGTAAGAAAACTCAGAAGTGCATTATTCAGTTTCTGAATAGCTAGGTTAATTTTTTACCACTTTGGGTATCATTAGCCATGATATTAGATTAGATGCTATTAAGAGTACAAAGAGAAGGCAAAGTTCAAACCACACAGTAGTTCTGATAAAGTTGGAGAATAAAGTAGAACATAATTAGTGTTATAATTTATGAATTTTAATTAGCCACAGTGCTTAATCCTCTAACCCTCACCACTAAAAATCAGCACTGACTACATAAGCGAAGAGTTTACTCAAACCAAAGTCCTTTACACAGCAGACACAAAGCTCAAGGAAGGTTAACTAAATAGAAAATAAGTAAAAGTGAAAAGATTTAAAAATAAAATAAATGATAAAAATTCCAAGTGCATTAATAAGATCCAGTGAAAAACTGTGTTTATCCTTCAAAAACCACAAATACATGAAAAGAATTTCATTCCTAAAGTATAGTTTACTTATAGATTTAGGTAGAAGGTAGAAGAGGAAGAAAAAGTAAGTTTATGTCTTAAATACTCTTCTATGAATAATATAAACCTAGGATATCTAATACCTAACAAGTAAAGAAGATTCTTGGGGTTGATAGTGTCTAAATAAGGAGACAAGACTGAAAGCAAGCAAATACAATAAACTAATATATCTAGGGTCAAATCATTCATTTAAGAGTTCAAAAGAAAGAAGAGTGCAATATTGTCTTTAAAATGCTCTAATAACTGTATGTTTCATTTCAATAATTTCATGTACCTAAAGTTCCTCAAATTTAATTTAAATGCTAGAGAATTTTAAATGTTTATTTTTCCCAGAAAAAAATAGAGACAGAACATAAGTACTTAAAAGATTTAGCTTTGCAAAGGTTTCCAGGAGGTAATGATGGATTTACCAGCCAAGAGGATTAAAGAATATGCTCACCAGGGATAAAAAAAAAAGTTGGCTAATATACTCAAGGGGAGGATAAATATAAGAGAAAGGTAAATCTAATCCAAATAATCCTTTGTGCTCTGCAATCTTATGAGAAAAGAAATCATGTAATTTCAAGAGAGTAATGGAAGCCGCAGTACTTGATTATAATTGCCTTCCACAAACACATATTATGAGGCCAGGCAGACAGCCCTTCAGAAGAGTTGAAATGACACTTCCAAACACTGAGAAGGAGAAAAACAGAAAAGTTATCTTGGCCTCAAAGCCAAGTTATCTGGGTTTCTTAGATTTTTTTTTAATTAATTTACATAGTTTTGATTAGTCTTCCTTTGGTCAAATATCAATTCACTTGAACTGTCCTACTGCACATAATTCAAATATACCACTTTCCTGGAAATTAACCAGGAACTACACTAGTGTTACTCAGGTCAGTGCAATCTTCCCATCTGCTTCATATGGCAAGAAGTTGGAGATGTCAAACAAAATCAAATAGGCGATTTCAAAGAATAATGATTACAGGATGAACATGTCACATGTTCCTACTTTTTTCTCACCATAGTTCAATGAACTATGATCAGTCTGACTTTCACTGAGCACCGCATCAAATATGATTCCGAAATATTAAGCTAATGTTCCAGAAGAAAGTTGCTTTATTCTCTTAAATTCAGAGGATAGCCATCAAAAGAGCTATTGCTCAGATGTGTAAATCTGTAAGTCTTTTGGTGACATATTTATTTCTCCTGCATTATAAAATATATTTAGAATATTTTAAAATAGATATTAATTGTTCATAAAATCTCTTCATAAAAAGTACACAATTTGCCCTTCATATTAGAATTGATTTTCTCTTGATACCATTCCAGCTGTTTATATTTACTCTCTTCTATTTTTAACTCATTGGGCAGTTTTCTCTACAGTATATCCAGTGTGCTTCAGTACACTGAGTGATAATGGCAAACTGCAAAGTAATTTAACATTTGATAGCAGAAAAGCAAAAAGAACCAAAGGTAGCAAAGCTTAAAAATAAAACCTAACATAAGCAAATATGCACAGAATTTGCTACACCTTGTTACAATTCTTCCTACCTGGTTCATACTTGCAGATATAATTGTGCTTCATATTACACCTGTCATCATTCCACTGGTAAAGGTAGGGACCTCCAAGGCCAGGATTGGCAGTTGGTTGATGATACATCACAACACACTTTTCGCTTCCACAGGAAGGTTCATCGGCATACCAGTTTCTGCAAATACAGAGCAGCAGAAACACCTGTATGGCCTTCTAATTGCTTTTGCCAGTTGTATTTTGACATCCTCTCCAGGTAACAGAACTTCCCTTTCCCCTTTAGAGACCTGCAGTGCACCACTCACCTCCTCATAATGGTTACTCACCGGTACTGGGAGGTGCTCCTATCAGACCACTGGTAGAGATCTGGGCAGGCACCAGATGTTTGCCCGTCTCCATTTCTCCAAAGCCCTATCCAGAAATCACCATCAGAAATTCCTGTTCCAGGTTTTGTGAGGTTTTGTAACATGCTTTCTATTAACTTCTGTTCTGCTTCATTCTCAAGGCTGAGAAGAGCTCCTTCCTCACTCTCACAAGCCAGGCGTGCCTCCTGAAAGCTCACGCGGCTGGACAGTTCGTGAAAGTACGCCATTTTGTAGCAATAATGCTTGAAGTCAGCGAAACACACCTTTTGGCCTGAAAAAAGATGCAGATGAATTGATTATATGAACTATATTCATAAAGCAACTAGGAATTAAGATAGAAGAACCAATCAAAGCAGGAAACACTCTATACCAAGAATGCTTTTCCCATTGGATCATTCTGTAAAGTTTATTTTCTAGCTTACTATATTTAATGTATAAAATCAAAATTATTTCCTCATAAACTCATAAAGTAAACTTTTAAACACACAGTACTACAAAGAAATAATTGCTAAGGGCAGTTTTCTTCTGGCTAAGATTTTATATACTGATTACCTTGGCAAGTGAAAATATTCAAATGAATTTCAGGTAATACAGGAAAGTAAGCTAAAATGTCAAAATTATGAAAGAATAAGAATATTCATAAAATGTTATTTTTATCAATAAATTATTTAAAAAGTAAAGGAATTTAGTTATTAAAAACAGTAAAGGAAAAAGAAACACTTATATAGTTATGAAGACAAAAAATGGCAAATTTAAGTTGTAAATATTTGCTTTGATTGTGTGTATCTGAGGGCAAATACATTAAAATTGAAAGTTAATAGAGGACACAGTGATATAACTCTAGTAACAAACAATGATTACTATTGTAGATTAGTATTGATTATTGATTACTATTAATAATCTTGATTATTGATTACTATTAGGTAAAAAAATTGACTTCTAGAATATTAGTATCATTGAAAAAAAGATCTCATGACCAATTTTTGAGAGTTCAGGAAGTAAAATACTTTCTATTTTTAAAGAAAATGTGTGTGAGCTCTATTCCCTAGACAAATGATTTCTCTTTTTTGACACAGACATCTCAGATGAGTAAAAAGTTCCTAATAAAAAGTTTCAAATTTGAATGCAAAGAATCATGTACTTAAAAAAATAAATTTTACATGTGAAAAAAAACTGATGGCTTAGAAAACAGCTAGGAATAAATATATCATGAAATAAAGATGCAAGGAAAATCTCATCAAATGCTATTAATTGCCAATTTCTTATCATTTGGTTAGAAAGCAGGTTAGGTTGAAGTTTGGACTACCTGTCTTCCAAAGACAGTTAACATGTTAACTAAAAACAGATTAGTTCACAAATCTTTAGCTGACTTGAGAACAAGTCATTTGTTGGCTTTAGAGGCTCCATTTATATATTAAACTTACACTTAATAAAATGACTTCATATTTAACCAGGAAAATGAGCTGTGGACTAGTTGAAGTTCCTTTATGAGTTTAAAATAACATTGCATTTCTTTCAAACCTTCTGTAATTCAGAATTTTATTAGATATAAATCCAGATTTATTTAAATTCATTTTTTCCTCCAGTTAATCTTACCTATTGGTGTGTTTACTGCATAGTTCTTTAGGAATAGAGATTGGAACCAATAAAATGTTTAACTTCTTTGTCACTGATATGAAATAATTAGAATAAGCAAATTTATACAGTCAAAAACTAGAATATAGATTACCAGGGGCAAGGGTGGGAGATGGGAATGGGGAGCTAATGCTTAAATTGCACAGAGTTACTATTTGGGTTGATTGTAAAGTTTTAGTAGTGATCATAGCACAAAATTGTGAATGTAATTAACAGCAATGAATAATATATGTGAATGTATTTAAAGGGGGAAATTTGGGGGGACTTCCAGGGATGATGGTGGTGTCGGGAGCTCCAAGGACTCAGTCCTTCCACCAAAACAACTATTAAACAGGCAGGAACTGTCTGAAACAAATATTTTGAAACTCTGAAACCAAAAAGAACACAATACAGTATCCAGGAAAATGTGTGAGGAAGAGGTTGATATATTATGGTAAAGAACAGTGCATTGCTCTCTCTGCATGGCAGCTACTGGTGCCCATCCCCCACCTTTCTGGCAGGCCACCATGGAGCCCAACACCTGGCTACCTCATTGTGACAGAAAGGTACATAAAATCCTCTTTCCCAATAATAGGACTGGGTACAGCCAATCACTGATCATGGCTTTTGATTAGCAAATATGGATCTCTGGGAGACCAGCTCTGAGTGTAGCTCTTGTTTCAACATGACCCAACAAAGGCAGTGGCAGCCATTGTTTAACCCTCCCAGACAGGGATGGAAGTGGTGGAGATTTAAAGATGCAGTGCTTCTTTAGGGTTATGGGGATAGTTAGCTGAAGGGCTGAATTTGCTGGGCAGGCCAGGAAAGCTCAGCTTTAGGAAGCCATTGGAGAAGCTCTTTGTGCCCTTCCTGATCCCCTCCCCAAGATGCTTTGGAGCCAATTCTGCACCGGGTTTGCAGATCATTGGCCTTGTTTGACTGGGAAAGACTGACTTGGGAAAGTCCTCTATGAGGTGACACTCCTCCAAGAATTTGCTTTCCAGGTAAAAGCAGCTTGAAACAGTGAAAGGAGTGTAAATATCTATAGACATGGACAGTCTGGGATAAAGGCCAGCCAGCTTCAAACACCCTGGAGAGGGAGGTCTGTCTCCAGGGAAATAGGGGACAAACAAACTCCTGTAAACAGGGGAACTCCAAAATGACAACCAAGCAAAAGCCCAGGACAAGACAGAGGTCCAGCAAAGACAGGGAAAACCAGGCACACTGCATTTGCCTTGGGGAGACTTTCTTGATAGGAGGGCTGAAG
Source organism: Choloepus didactylus (assembly GCF_015220235.1). Lineage (NCBI taxonomy): Eukaryota > Metazoa > Chordata > Mammalia > Pilosa > Megalonychidae > Choloepus > Choloepus didactylus. The sequence continues at coordinate 33,718,192 of NC_051307.1, forward strand.
GTCAAGAAAATCTCTGTCTATCACCAGCTGGTTACAAAATCAAGAAACAGATATCTCAAGGAATAAATTCCAGAGTTATTCTAAAATATTAAAATTAACAGTGTGTGACAAAAGAGCAAAGAGAAACAGAAATGATGACTCATCCAAAGGAAGAGGCTAAAAATCTAAAAAACACCTATGAGAAGACCCGAATGTGGACATATCGAACAAAATCTTTAAAAAAAGATCTTAAAAATGTTCAAGGAGATGAAGGAAAATACAGAGAAAGAACTAAAGGAAATTAGCAAAACAAAGAATGAACAATATGAGAGTCTAAATAAAGAGATAGAAATTTTTAAAAGGAACCAAATAGAACTACTGAAATTGAAGACCACAATATTTGAAATGAAAAATACTTAAAAGGGTTTCAAGAGCAGATTAGAGCTGGAAGAAGAATCAGTGAATCTGAATACAAGGCACTTGAAATGAGTCAGCAAGAAAAAAGAAATATTAAAAGCAAAAATAGCCTAGGTGACCTCTGAGACAACATCAAGTGCACCAATATATGCAATATGGGAGTCCAAGAAGGAAAAGAAAGAGAAAAAGAGGCTAAGGAATAGTCAAAGAAATAATGAGAGAGAAGTTCCCAAACTTAGCAAAAGACATGAATATGCACATTCAAGAAGCTCAGAGAATATCAAACAGAATAAACATGAGGAATATTAAAACTCCATCTTATGGGATCTAAGATGGTGGCATAGAGAGGAGTGGAATCTAGTTAGTCCCCCTGGAACAACAAACAAACAACCAGGAACAACTAGTGAATAATTCAGAATAACTGTGGGGCGACAAACGTGATGGGCCACTCATCATACAACAACATGAATTGTGAGGAACGCCAGAGATTGCAGCATAAAATCTGTAAGTAAAAACTGTGGATCCAAGCCAGGAGCCCACTCCCACCACAGCCAGAGCAGCGAAGCCTCATGGTGCTAAAGAGAAACTCTCTCCCAGCAAGCGAATACACCTTAGCTGAGCTCCAGCTGGGGTTTTAATTAACAAACGTGGACTGCTTGCTATGAGCTATGAATCCCCAAAAGCAGACAGAGGCTTTGGGTGATGAATAACCTTGGAGAGCTGGAGGGTGGCCACAGATTGTCCCTAAAGGGGGCTTCCTGTCACTGTTTTGGCTCAGTGGAGAAAGCCTCAGCCATTTTCAGTTCCCAGCACTCTGACCCAGACAAGGGTAGAGATAGTACAGGCAGAGAGAGACCATTCAAATGCTAACGACCTCTCCCTAAGGGGGTTATCTTCCCTAAGAGGAAAGGGGTGGGGCCCAGCTCTACTACCCACCTTCCATTCAGAACCAGACCCCAAAGCCTGGGGGAAAATAGCCATGGGCCACACCTCTTTACACCAGTCTGGAGTTACAGGTTGACCGGCACCACCTGCTGGGCAGAAAAGCACAGTGACCTGAGACATCACAGGGTGTACCAATTTTCTAAGACACACCCTCATGGAAACCGGATGCTGAATATTTCTTCCTTCTGGGACCTGAGCCCATTCTGGTCTGAGAAAACCTGACTGGGGTAACCAAGGAAACCATGCCTAGACAACAGAAAACTACAACCTACACTAAGAAAAATGAAATTATGGCCCAGTCAAAGGAACAAACCTACACTTCAACTGAGATACAGGAATTGAAACTACTACTAATAAGTCAATTCAAAAAGTTTAGGGAAGATATGGTGAAAGACATGAACCATATAATGAAAACACTGGGTGTACATAAGGGAGAAATTGAAAGTTCGAAAAACCAACTAGCAGAATCTATGGAAATGAAAGGCACAACACAAGAGATGAAAGACACAGTGGAAACATACAACAGCAGATCTCAAGAGGTGGAAGAAAACACTCAGGAACTGGAGAACAAGACACCTGAAAGCCTACACACAAAAGATCAGATAGAGAAAAGAATGGAAAAATACGAGCAATGTCTCTGGGAACTTAAGGACAAAATGAAAAGCAAGAATGTATGTGTCATTGGTGTCCCAGAAGAAGAAAAGGGAAAGGAGGCAGAAGCAATAATAGAGGAAATAATCAATGAAAATTTCCCATCTCTTACGAAAGACATAAAATTACAGATCCAAGAAGTGCAGCATACCCCAAACACAATAGATCTGAATAGACCTATGACAAGACATTTAATAGTCAGATTATCAAACATCAAAGACAAAGAGAGAATCCTAAAAGCATCAAGAGAAAAGCGATCCATCACATACAAAGGAAGCTTGATAAGATTATGTGAGGATTTCTCAATAGAAACCATGGAGGCAAGAACAAAGTGGGGGGATATATTTAAGATACTGAAAGAGAAAAACCACCAACCAAGAATCCTATATCCAGCAAAACTGTCCTTCAAATATGAGGGAGAGCTTAAAATATTCTCTGACAAACAGATATTGACAGAGTTTGTGAACAAGATACCTGCTCTACAGGAAACACTAAAGGAAGCACTGCAGATAGAAAGGAAAAGACAGGAGTGAGAGGTTTGGAAAACAATTTTGGGAAATAGTAGCACAGCAATGTAAGTACACTGAACAAAGATGACTGTGAGTATGGTTGAAAGATGAAGGTTGGGACCATGTGGGACACCAGAACAAAAGATGAAGGATAAAGACTGGGACTGCATAACTCAGGGAAATCTAGGGTGCTCACCAATTGTAATAAAACATAAAAATATGTTTTTACATGAGGTAGAACAAATGAATGTTAACATTGCAAGGCATTAAAATTAGGGTGGGATTGGGGGGGAGATTCAATCAATGGAAACTAGAGACTATAATTTACAGAAACATTGTATCATGCTTCCTTTAATATAACAAAGGCAATATACCAAAGGTAAATGCATATGGGGGGTGGGGAATAGGGGAAGGGTATGGGACTCCTAGCATTGGTGATGTTGTCTAACTCTTTATTGTACTTTGGGTTAATGCTATCTTTCCTTTGGTTGCTTTCTAGCTGTCAAGATTTGTTTCTGTTGTTGTTTTTCTCTCTCTCTTTCTCTTTTCTTTTTCTTTTGTCTCTCTGCCTTCTTTGACTCTTCCTCCTTCTTTGTGGAAGAAATGGAGATGTCCTTATATAGATAGTGGTGATGGTGCTGAATACATAAATACATGACTATACAGGGAACCATTGATTGTTTACTTAGGATGGAATGTATGGTGTGTGAACAAAACCATGTTAAAAGAAATGGGTTGGTGAAGAAACCTTGAGGGCACTATATTGACTGAAATAAGACAACACATAAAGACAAATATTTTAGGGTCTCACTGATATGAACTAATTATAATATGAAAACTCACAGACACGAAATATAAGTTACCAGGATATAGAATGAGGCTAAAGAATGGGGAGTGTTTGCTTAGCATGAGCAGAATGTTCCAGAGGGTGAACTTAAACGTTTGAAAATGGACAGGGAAGACGGTAGCATATTGTGAGAATAACTAACATTGCTGAAAGGTGTGTGAAGGTGGTGGCAAGGATAAGGCTCAAAGTCACATATGTCACCAGAAGGAAAGTTGGAGGTTAAAAGATGGGAATGTATAAACAGTGAATCTTGTGGTGGACAATGTCCATGATTAACTATACAAATTTTAGAAATCTCTCTCACAAACTAGAACAAATGTATGACACTATAACTAGAAGTTGATAGGCATATAGGAAAAATACATATTGCAAACCATATAGTACAGTTAGTAGTATTTTAACATTGTTTCATCAACAGTAACAAATGTACTCTACAAAAACTATGAATCAATAATGGAGGGGGGCATGGTTAGGCATATGGGAGGATTTGAGTTTCCTTTTTTTGTCTTTGTTTCTTTTCTGGAGTAATGAAAATGTTCCAAAAATTGAAAAAAAAATTAATTGTGATGGATGCACAGCTGTATGATGGTACTATGGGCAACTGATTGTACACTTTGGATCTTTGGATAGTTGTATGGTATGTGAACAATCTCAATAAAATATATATATATATGTATGTATATATACCTCATCTTATAATTATCATACTACCAAATGCAAAGGACAAAGACTGAGTTCTGAAAGTTACAAGAGAAAACCAATGAGTTACATTAAAGGGAGTCCCAATTAGATTGCTGATTTATCATGGGACACCATGGAGGCAAAAAGGCAGTGGGAAGAAATACTTAAAGTGCTGATAGGTTACAAACGCCAGCCAAGAATTTTATATATAGTGAGATTCTCTTTCAAAAGTGAGGGAGATATTAAGATATTCTCAGATAAACAAAAGCTGAAGGAGTTCTTCACTTCACCTTCCCTACAAGCAATGCTAAAGGGAGATCTTCAGACAGAAAGTAAAGGACAGTATTCAGTGATTCAAAGCAGCATAAAGAAATAAAGACATATGGTAAGGGTAATCATTTGGGTAATTATAAATACCAGTATTGTTATATTATATATATATTTTTTGGTATGTAACCCCACTTCTTACTTCCTACAGGTGCTAAAATATAAATGCATTAAAAGTAATGATAAATCTATGCTTTGGGACATATAATATGCAATGATATAAGTGATAACAAGCACAAGGAAAAAAGGTTGGGGGATGGAGGGATAAGGAAAATACATGTGCATGCTATTAAACTTCAGTTGGTATCAAACAAAATATGATTGTGATATGTTTAGCATGTTACATTTTAACCCCACGGTAACCACAAGGAAAATAAATGAAAAAATATATCCAGAGAGAAATGAGAAGGCACTCAACATGGTAGAACACAATCAAATAAATATAAAAGTAGGCATTAATGGAAGAATTGAGTGGCAAAAGTATGACTTACAAAGGCTAAATTGCAAAATGACAGAAGAAAGTCCTCCTTTATTGGTAGTGACCTTAAATGTAAATGCATTAAACTCTCCAGTGAAAAGGCAGAGATGGGAAGAATGGATAAAAAACCATGACCCAACTACATGCTTTCTGCAAGAGATTCACCTTATCCAAAGATATAAGTAGGTTAAAGGTGAAACAATGGAGAAAAATATATCTTCAAAGTAGCAAACAAAATAGAGCTGGTGTGGCTTATACTAATTTCAGATAAAATAGACTTTAAGTCAAAAACAGTTATGAGGCACAAAGAGGATCATTATATACTGTTAAAAGGGACAATTCAATAGGAAGATGAAACAGTTGTAAATATACATGCACACAGCAGCAGAGTTCCAAAATATATGAAGCAAATACTGACAGATTTGAATGGAGAAATTGACAGGTCTACCTTAATAACAGGAGATTTTAACACCCACTCTCAATAATGGACAGAACATCTAGTCAGAAGATCAATATGGATGTACAGGACTTGAGTGGTACACTAAATCAACTAGAACTAACAGACGTATATAGGACACTTCACCCAACAAAAACAGAATGTGCATTCTTTTTGAGTGTATGTGGATCGTTCTCCAGGGAAGAACATATGGTGGATCACAAAAATGTTTCAATAAGTTCAAAATTACTGAAATAATACAATGTGTGTCCTCCAACCACAATGGAATAAAGCTAGAAATCAACAAAAGGGAGAAATGGAAAATTCACAAATACGTGGAAATTAAACACCAAACTGTTAACAAACAATAGGTTATAGAGGAAATCAGCAGTGAAATTAGGAAATATCTTGAGGCAAATGAAAATGAAAATACAATATACCAAAACATTCAGATGCAGCAAAGGCAGTGTGGAGATGCAAATTTTTGGCTCTAAATGCTTACATTAAAAAGAAGAAAGACTTCAGATCAAAGACCTAGCTCCAAAACTGGAAGGACTGGAACAAGAAAAGCAAACTAAACTCAAAGCAAGCAGAAGGAAGTAAATAACAAAGATTAGAGCAGAGATAAATTAATAGAAAACAAAACAAAACAAGAAACTGAATCAACAAAATCAAAAGCTAGTTCTTTGAAAAGAAGAATAAAATTGACAAACTCTTAGCCAGACCAACAAAGAGAGAGAGAGAGAGAAAGAGAGAGAGAATACAAATAACAAACATCATCAATGAAAAGTGGGACATTACTACCCACCCCGCTGAAATGAAAAGCACTATAAGAGTATACTATGGAAAATTGCATGGCAATAAATTATAGATAACTTAGATGAAATGGATAAATTCTTATAAACACACAAACTACCTACATTGACTCAAGAAGAAATAGAAGATAAGAAAAAAACAATTACTAGTAAAGAGATTGAATCAATAATCAAAAACCTCCCAACAAAGTAAAGCCAAGGCCCAGATGGTTTCAAAGAGGAATTCTACCAAACATTCCAAGAAGACTTAACTCCAATTCTGCTCAAACTCTTCCAACAAATTGAAAAGGAGGGAACACTCCCTAACTCATTCTATGAGGCTAACATCAGCTTCATACTGAAACCAGATAAAGATACCACAAGAAAAGAAAACTAGACAGAAGTATCTCCTATGAATACAGATGTAAAAAAAAAACTAAAAAAATTACTAGCAAACTTGAAACCAACAGATCACTAAAAGAATCATACACCATGATGAAGTGGGATTTATCCCTGGCATGCAACGGTGTTTCAACATAAGAAAATCCATGGATGTGATACACCATATTGACAGAGTGAAGGACAAAAGCCACATGATCATCTCAATTGACACAGAAAAGACATTTGACAAAATAGATCATTCTTTTCTGACAAAAACACTTAAAACACAAGGAATAGAAGGAATCCTCAACATGATAAATGGCATAAATTAAAACCCACAGTTAACATCCTACTTAAGGGTGAAAGATTGAAAGCTTTCTCTTTAAGATCAGGAACAAGACAAGGATGCCCACTATCATTACTGCTATTCAAGATTGTACTGGAAGTTCTTGCCAGAGCAATTAGGCAACAAAACATAATAAAAGGTATCCAACTGGAAAGGAAAAAGTAAAACTTTCCCTATTTACAGGTGATGTGATCCTTGTTCTGGTTTGCTAATGCTGCCCATTATGCAAAATATCAGAAATGGACTGGCTTTTATAAAGGGGGTTTATTTGGTTACAAGGTTACAGTCTGAAGGCCATTAAAGTGTCTACAAGTATACCTTCACTGAAGGAAGGCCAATGGCTGTCCGGAAAATGTCTGTTAGATGGGAAAGCACATGGCTGGAGTCTGCTGACCCCAGGTAGTGTTCCAGCTCCTTTCTCAGCTCCTGTGCATTCTTCAAAGTGTTCCTCTTGGCTATAGCTTCTCTCCAAAATTTACTCAGAGCTGCTCTTGGGGTGTTTTTCCTCTCTTAGCTTCTCCAGAGCAAAAGTCTGCTTTCAAAGGCCATCTCCAAAATGTCTCTGTAAGCTAAAGCAGCATCTGGGCCTGTGTAGCTCTTTTAAAGTACTCCAGTGATCCAATAAAGACCCACCCTGAATGGGTGGGGCAACACCTCCATAGAAATAATCCAGTGAAAGTTCTCAACCACAGTTGGTTGAGTCAAATCTCCACGGAAACACTGCACCAATAGGTTCCAACCTAATCAACACTAATACATCTGCCCCCACAAGACTGCATCAAAGAATACGGCTTTTTCTGGGGGACATAATATATACAAACTGGCACAATCCTATATACAGAAAATCCAGAAAAATCCACAACAAAGCTCCCAGAGCTAATAAATAAATTCAGCAATGTGGCAGGGCCCAAGATCAACACCCCAAAGTCATTAGTGTTTCTGCACATAAGCAATGAACAATCATAAGACATCAAGAAAAAATTCCATTCATAATACCAACTAAAGAATCAAATATCTAGGAATAAATCTAACCAAGGATGTAAAGGACTTGTACAGAGAAAACTACAAATTGTTGCTAAAAGAAATTAAAGAAGATCTAAATAAATGGAAGAATATTGCATGTTCATGGATTGCACGAGTTAACATTGCTAAGATGTTAATACTACCCAAAGCAATTTATAGATTCAAGGAAATCCCACTCCAAATTCCAACAACCTTCTTTGCATAAATGAAAAAGTCAGCCATCAAATTTATATGAAAGGGTAATGGGTCCCAAATAGCTAAGGCCATCTTGCAAAGGAAAAATGAATTTTGAGGACTTTCACTTTCTGATTATACAACTTATCACAAAGGTTCAGAAATCAAAACACATCATACTGGCAAAAGGACAGACATATAGACAAATGGAATAGAATTGAGAGCTCAGAAATCAATTGATTTTTGACAAGGTGACAGAAACCACTCAACTGAGAAAGAACAGTCTTTGTAACTAATGGTGCTGGGAAAACTGGATCTCAAGAAAAAGGAGGAACCCTAACTCACACCACATACAAAAAACAACTCAAAATGGAGCAAAGACCTTGATACAGGAGCTAGAAAACTATTGAGTTCCTAGAAAAACTTAGGGAAGTATATTTAAGACCTTGTATTAGACAATGGTTTCTTAGACTTTACACCCAGAGCAGAAGCAACAAAAGAAAAAATAGATAAATGGCACCTCATCAAAATTAAAAACTCTTGGTCCTCAAAAGCTTTTATCATGAAAGTAAAATGACAATTTACACAATGGGCGAAAATATTTGGAAACCACATATGCAATAAAGTTTTAATATCCAGAATATATAAAGAAATCCCTTAACAACAAAAAGACAAATAAACCAATTTAAAAATGGGCAAAAGACTTGAACAGACATCTTTCCATAGAAGATATACAAATGGCCAGAAAGCACATGAAAAGATGCTCAACTTCATTAGCCATCAGGGAAATGCAAATCAAAACCACATTGAGAAACCATTTCATACCCAATAGAATGACTACTATTAAAAAAAAAAAAAAAAAGAAAGAAAGAAAAGAACAAGTGTTGGAGATGACTCAAAGAAATAGGAACACTCATTCATTGCTGGTGGCAATGCAAAATGGTGCCACTGCTGTTGAAGACAGTTTGGTAGTTCTTCAGGAATCTAAGTATAGAACTGCCATATGAACTCATAATTCCACTACTAGGTATATACCCAAAAGATGTGAAAGCAGGGTCTCAGTGATTTACACACTGATGTTTTTAGCAGCACTGTTCACAATTGCCAAAAGATGGAAGCAACCCAAATGTCCATCACCAAATGAATGTATAAACAAAATGTGATATATACATACTATGGAGTATTATACATCCAAAAACATGGATGAACCTTGAAGATGTCATGTTGAGTAGAATAAGCCAGACACAAAAGGGCAAATATTACATATCTCACTGATTTGAAACAATTAGAATAACAAACTCATAGAATCAGAATCTAGAATATAGGTGACCAGGGGATGGGATGGGGGTAAGTTAAGGCTTAAAATGTACAGGGCTCCTATTTAGAATGATGGAAATGATTTGGTAATGGATAGTGGTGGCAGTAGCACAACATTGTGAATGCAATTAACAAACACTGAGCTATATATCTGAATATGATTAAAAGGGGATTGTTAGATTGTGTATATGGTAACAGAATAAAAATTAAAAAAAAAGATCCATAGAACTATGCTACACATACAGTGAACCCTAAGTTTAATAATGGACTTGAATAGTACAATTATAAAAATTTACTCTCATCAATTGTAACAAATGTTCCACAACAATGCAAGGTGTTGTTGGTGCAGTGGTGTAGGGGAATCCTGTATTTTATGCATAACTGTTCTGTAAACCCACAACTTCTTAATTAATAAAAAAGGGAAATTTTAAGTCATATATATGTTACCAGAATAAACATTAAAAAAATAGGACTGTACAACACAGTGTACCCAATTGTGAATGATGGACCATAATTAACAGTACAATTCAAAAAATGTATTACAGTAATGCAGGTGTTAATAATAAGGGTGGTATATGGGAACTCTGTATTTTATGCATAATTTTTTTGTAAGCCTACAACTTCTCTAATTAAAAAAATCATTATAACTTTTTATGAATGAGTTAGAATATTGAGAAGTTGAAAGGGAAATTTAAAATGTAAATTATTTTATACTTCTATTTTTAAAGATGTTTATGAGATATAGCACTTATCTAACATATATTAACAATTTTAAAGGTCACCGTATATTTTGAAAATAAATGTGTTTCAATATACTAGCTAGAACCACAGATGAGGCTTAAGAAATTCTAAAGACCTCTTAATAGAATATCACTTTTTATCAAACTTTGATCTTGTGATAACACTAATGTACTCCTGCTGTAACTTATGTGAAATCCTAAATAACATCAGCAATGAGAGTTTGATGAATATTTCTCAAAATTGCATTTCATATACCCATGACTTATTAAGCACAATACATTTTCCTAGTTATGCGGGGACATAATTGCAAATATGCAGTATCATATTGGGCTATAATAAAGCATATACATCAGTGATATTATGTTGTATGAGATTTAAATAACTCAACCAGCAATGAAATTCCTATCGTTCTATTGTTTACACCTGCTGCCTCTCACTGCCAAATATGGATGCCAAGATTATAGAGACAATCACCAGAATGGTCATGCTGTTTTGTATTGTTTTTATCAGCTTCTCTGTGCTTAATTCTAATCTCTGAAGTTAATGTAAAAGAATGCCAAGGATCCATCTCTGTCACTATTCCTTATCCCCAACCTGGTGTCCACAGCCTCCACTACTCTCTTAGTCTCTCTGATTTTAGCCTGGATTGGCCTGGGAAACAAATCATCAAGTATTTTTTGTAAAATCAAGTCAAACTACTTTAGGCTAAAAATTACGGCATACTGCTTTCCTAAGATGCATTTTCATGAATATCATTCTTGTTGGAATTGAAGGCCTTTTCCACTACACATTTGGTTTTGTAGCTGATGAAGACAGCCGTCAGTAGTTGAGGCTGAGGGGGGTTTATTGTACTTAAACACTGGCTAAAAAATAAAATCTTCATCCTTTGTATTCTTGATTACAGTATCTCACACTAAGCCAGTGTCAGTATCACAGCTACCACCACCATGCCCTGATTCATTCAAGAATTGGCCCCAGGAAACTGGAGTTAAAGAAACTTCAGGAGGACAAATCAGTCTGAAATGAAGAATCATTAAGGATCATTAAGGATCATCACGGAGGTCCCAATGGTTGAAGCTAATAGAATTAGTATATTATTATTTTTAAAATTTTCCCAATTTAGTCTTAGTTTTTATGATGATTTCATTGTTTAAAATCATTGTTCCTGGTACCATTCTAACAATGCCATTGAACCCAGTGATTTTTATGCCTCTATTTTTAAAGCAAGCTCTGTGTTCATTTTCATTTTCTACATCCTTTTCTTATTTCTAAGTCTCCAAATATATCGTATCTCTGTTCCCTGAGTTTCAACTTGTTCAGTTTTCCCTATAAGAACTTTCAGTCCTGGATTTGATTCCAGCATTTTTGAAATGTTAAACTTGTCCAGCAAGATTGTTTTGGAAGATGTCAAAAGATGTCAAATTCAAAAAACACAACAAACAGAATAGCCAGATGTTTTGAATAGTAAATATTATTTATATGTAACAAAGCCATCATGCTTTCAGAGGCTGGCTGGGTATGATTTACATGACAGAAATAACTGTGCAGTATCTTTGATATATTAAAATTAAATGCAACACAGACCAATCCATGGTGAGGATACAAAAACAATGATGAGATTTAACTCATTCATAAAATTAAGATAGCACTTCTAATTTAATGTATAAGAAAGCTGGAAGTGACATGGGGATATTCCCAACATTTTGATGACAAGGATTATATTTAAAATAAGCCATGAGTACTTCACAGCCCTGGACAATAGCAGCCTTAGAAGTGTCTGTCCCAGATATTCCCCTTTGGTTGTGGAAAATAGAGTAATCCAAGGGTCCTAGGTGAGTGTGTGTAGATTGTGGTGGCTGCATAGCAGACAGACCCTTAGGGGCTCAGGACAACGGTTATTTACCAACAGACACAAACATATATTAAGTCTTAATATAGCCAAACCAATGTGCACTGACTATCAGCCATGTCTACAGATTGTGAAAAGTCACTAGCAGGTCAGATCTTGCAAGGCAGTTTTCAGATACACTTAAAAATTGTTTATGGGTCACATAATATCTGTTAAAGCTGACAATGTGAATTTCTTTATATTCAATTCTTTTTTACTACTGATTTCCACTTCACTGCAAATTTGGTCTAAATTGTATCAAAATCAGCAGAAGCAGCAGCGACTGGACTTGCACCACTATTCCAGCTGATCACATTTGGCTACAATAGCAGTGAAACTCCAACAGCTGGGAAACAAATGCTGCCCTAATTTCCAGAAAAGTTCTGTTAATGCAGATCTTTTGGAAGCAACTTTCCCACTTCTGTAAAGACTGATCTTCCTAAAGAACAGTTATGATTACCTCCTTTCTCAATCTGTAAAATCACAAGAAGAATTTCCCTTTCTCTTACTTTTAAATGTTATGTTCAGATAAATCCTTCCACTGACTATTTTATGAGATAAAGAAGTATTCTGACAACCATAAAACAGTCTTTATTACATTAAGACTACATTTACACTGTCTAAGAATAATTTACTGGATGTCACCTAGCATCTGAAGTGAGAAACATCCTTTGATTGCTGTCTTATTTAAAAGAAAGATAAACAAGAGGAAGAAATGACCTTCCACCCAGAATTCTACAGACAGATGAAGAGCTCCAGGTGCATATTGGAAAAACGGCAGATTCAGAGATAATACTGTTGCACTATTTTTCTTAATACATTTGCTTATGGACCAAAAGTCAAGTGATTCTTAAGTCTAGAAAATATTTAGTTATTTATATTCTTTGTACATTGAATTTTTATAGAACCGTGAAAAGAAATAATCGCCCTAAATGGTTTCATGCACATACACACACACTCATATACATACCCTTCTACATACATACAACTTGCATTTTTATTCAGAAATGATTCATAGCATTTCCTATTAAAATAAACATTTCCAACATTGTCAAAGTTAAGATTCTGCTACTGTTTTCATCAATAGATGGTTTTCTCTTCTGTCAGTCATGAAAATTCCCTTAGAGGTAAATACTGGGAGTATTTAAAAAGCTTTTGGTAATGATGAAAAAGTAGGGTAAGACTCATAAAGTCATGGCAGTGTACTTTTTCATCCGAATATAAAGACTATGATTTGGTTTTTATTTTGCTTATATTTACTAACTTTCTCAGAGTTCAGTTCTCATTTATTAAAATATTTTTCTTATACCTCATGTCGTAATCATATATCACCAACATTTAAACCAGTATTGCATTTATGACATGTTTCAATAAATATGTGGATGACATTTTCTGAATTACTGATGTTCAATTATGATACACTGTAAGTTGCAAAAAGGTAGAGATGTGATGACGTATATGGTAAATCCTCCCCAAACCAGATTGACTGGACCTGGGAAATTTTACTAGAAGCCCACAAAAAAACCACTTTTCCTTATCATAATTCTTCTTATCCCATTCAAAATCACCTTGTTCAAAATGCTGATACTGCAATAAACAGTGTGACATGAGCTCTGATATTAGAAAGGCAATACCATTGATTCTAAGTGTTCTGCTTTCAGTGTTCAAAATCTTACACCAATTTAAGAATTTTTCTTTGTAGAACAGTTCTTTTTTGTTATAACATTTTCTTTTTATAATGCAAATGAGTTCATAGCAAACTATTAAAGAATCCATTTCCTTTCACTTATTAAAAAAATCAAAACTGTAATCTTGGGCCATTTTATGGGTGATGATAGCAGCTGCAAGCCAGCCTCTCCATCAGGGAAACACCACAAGCTTTCTGAGAAGGGGAGAAACTTGTTGTTTTAATCCTCATATTTAAAATCAAAAGCTGAATAATAAATGGTAAATCAAAGAAGTGACTTAAGATTTCAAACATTCAATTGAAAAAAACTGGCTTCAAATCCCATTTCTCCACTTGAACTGTGGGCACTTCAGAGACATTACTTGAACTCTCCCGGCCTTGATTTTCTTACCTAAAAATTTAGAGTGATTATGAGTTTTAAGAAAATAATGGTAATAATAATAGCCTGACATGTATCAAGAGTTTACCAGGCAGGATCTCACTTCCAGCACAATCCATGCTTTGAAACAAATAAGGAAAAGACAACTTCTCTTGGTGATAGAGGACACAAAGTCTCCCTTCTAGGCTGTGCAATTCCTGCTTTTCCTATCTGTGGTCTGAACTCTGGTCACAAGACTAGGCAGGCTGTCATACCCTCTCATTCCCTCTTGGCATGTGTCTCCATACAGGACACACACTGTTTGACTATGTTTTAATCTTTTTAATTCTACCAGCAGCTCTTTGGTGTACGTGTTTTAGTCTCATTCTTAAAATGAGGAGCAGAGGTGGGGGGCACACAGAAACGCTAAATAATTTGCCCAAGACGCTATAACTCATAAGTGGTAAAGTTGAGGTTTGGAACCAGTCAGTCTTGCTCCAGAGTCCATCCTTTTAACCACAACTCTCTGCTGCCTCCATATGTTTCAAAAATATAATATTTTTCTAAAGTGAAAAGTTTCACGAATAAAAGGATTAACGAATATATACACTAGGCAAGTTAACTAGGTTATAATTATTAGCGTTTATCAGCTACTGATTACTGTGTGGCTAATATATGCAAAGGGTTCTGTGTTCATAGCTTGTTTCTAAGAAGGCTTTAGATTTTCTATTGATGAATCTTTAGATAGAGTGAATACTAGAACACCTTCTAGCTCAAATTTTCAGACCATATATGTCCTTAATGATTTTTTTAATCCAACTTTTTCATTTTCCAAATAAACAAGGCCCAAATTGAATACTTCCCAAATTACAAAGAGTACAATTATAGTCAAGTTACTAGGTTTCATTATGTCATCAATATTATGTTAAAAATAAAGAAACAATCTTGCCTGGTAGTTGTGCAAGCCCACCCACCTACATATGATGTGCCTGGCACAGAAGGCAGTTGTAAATAGTAAAAATTATTAGTGAGGGTATCAGGCTCAATTTTCACTTTGGTTCCCTCTATATAATATTGCCTCTTTTCCAACATTAATGTAATAGATTTCACCATCCTTGAGAAAAGAGTTATAAAAACAAAACCATAAAATGATGATAAATGGCAGTTAAGGAATAATGCCTATGATACATGTGTAGTTCATTAAACGACTTGTAATAAGATTAATTTGTTCCTTTCTTGCACAAGAGATACTTAAAGTAATTGCATCTTTGAAAACTGCACTGTCATCACTTTATGCTTTTGATGATGTCATGGAATAGTACCATACGCTGGGATATGCTCAGCAGTTTTTCTTGTATCTCCCATGACATTATATTAATCTATTGGCTGCTGGTCACCATCCATGAATTTTCAATATTCCATGGTGTCTGCATGATAAACAAAGAGGTCTCTAAATCTCCCAGTCTCCTAAATAAAATGCATGCCAATTTTAATATGGTTAATACATAATAAAGTGTTCTGGAGAAGTCTGGAGGTGCCATGAATACATCTAATGCCATTTTACAATATAAACAGTTTGGGGATCACTGCTGTGCACACTGAAAAGAAAAGGGAAAAGAGAAACATTTTACTTCAAAACACTTCAAATGTTTAAAAACATCAACTGTTCTTCAAACATATCCTCCCAACTGAGACCTGAGTTTTGAACTCTTTTTCATATTTATCCATAAGTCCATAAGAAAAATCTTTTTACCTTTGTCCTAAAGACAATGCCTTTACCTCTAGTCATTTCACAAAATTAAATTAATGCAACCCCCACAGATATTCTCTACACACATGTGGGTAACAATAAATTAGTTCAGTTCTAAGATCATAAAGGTAATTTCCTACCTAGAATTACAAATTCAGTAAATACTCTTTGATTATTATCCCCATGGTATCTGTTTTTATTACATATTCATGCATCAAAAACAAGCAAGGCCACTAACCTATAAAAATACTTTTTTTTCAATTACTGCTAGATGTTATTAAATCTGTGTTAGATTATGATGATGAAGATGTTTGAAATGTTATTTTTTGTTAAAACACTTTTGCCTTATTTTTGAATAAGTTTCTTGAACTTTCAAGGGGGGAGGGGTGATGTATTATAAAGTTTTGGAAAGTATCTTATTGAATATTTAAGGTACTAAAATTAAGAGATTTCTATGGAGAATTATTTTGTGAGTAACTGCTTTTTTCCCTAGGGCAAATAATTAATTTGTTGGCATACACAGAAATTATAGACTGTTTTATCAAAATTTAATAAATAGAATATATATTCCTTATGTTGTAGGTTCGTAACAATGGCCCCAAAGAGCTGTTTCAGTCCTCACACACTTGCATAGGTATTTCATAGTGACATAAAAAATAGATGCACCACTTAAATCTTAATGTCAACCAGGAAGACAATAGACTTGTTAGGAACTTCCAAAATGTCAGACTTTACATTGTCCTGTACTCATGACATTTTGGCTGAAATACATCTTTAAAAAGATAGTCTTCAGAGAATAACAATCACAAATCAATTTATAGATGATTAAATTTCAATGTGAAGTTTTATGTCCAAGGACAAATTACTCATAAGAAAAAATCTAACTTAGTAATGTTTACTTACATCATCATTTAATGCTAAATAAAATACATCATGTACAATTAATTAGAAATTTTCCAGATGTCACTTATAAGAAGTCTAAAAATACTTAATAGGCAAATACAGCAAAAGGTTTGAAACAACTTATATAGTTACAGAACACAAAATAAACTTTTCATCAACAATTTTTGATTGTTGTAGGTATTCCTTTTATTCCCTCACAGAGTTTAAAGCATTAAACAACAATATACAAAAAGGATATTATAGTCAATGAAGTGTTTCTATTTGTTTTAAAAACTTATGTTCAATGCATGACCTCTGCTGTTCATTGATTTGCATGAATAATCCCAATAAACACAAAAGCAGTCAGATATGTAATTCACACATTCAGAGGAGTCTATAAAGTGAATGTCTTCTCAACTAAATTAGGGAGAAAAAGGTATCTAATGCCATGGCTTCTGTAACATCCTCAATTGACACTGCAAAATTTTCATTTTATAAGCAACCTGATTTTCTCCCTCCCAAAATATAAGTAGCATGCATTTTAAAATAGCATTTCAACGGTATTGAATCCCAGTGTTTCCAGAGGACCAACAAGAGGGGTTGGTAACAAGGCATTTAAGAATTAAATTCTGAAGATGTAGAACATCACAAATTGCTGTAGGGTAGATCAGTAACAATTAAGCTTAATGTGCCAGTCTCTAAAGGTCTGGCTTCACAACTGATTAAATTGCTGTCATCTGTCATCTACTTACCTCTAGTGACACCTGTTATACAGATGCACAATATACAGGACAAGAAATTCATGTCTTTACATTTAAAAAAAAAAAATTTCCACACTTAAACCATACACTTCAAACAAATATTTACTGTAACATCTTAATGAGCGTGATAAGAGATTTCAATAAGGGTAGTTGTGCTCAACCTTCACAAAACGCCCAGTGAGAATCTATATCCTTTTTAATAGAGCTTCCTAAAAAAGTAAGGAAACATGGATGCAGAATCCTATTGCTCAGCAATAGGACAGTGGAAATCAAAGGTGGGGAAAAAAAAAAAAAAAAAAAAAAAAAAAAAAAAAAAAAAAACCTCCAGAGAGAACACTGGAAAGTTTGCCAATTCTGTGCACCTACTGTGTGCGCGAACCTGCAGCCATTATCAGCTGCTCAACTCCTGCTGACTTCAGTTGCTGAAAAGATTCCCAATCTAGAGTAAGGGATGTACAGGAAGACTTCTGGTTGCGCGCAAAGACCAGTCCCCGGTTCTTTGTCAGTTCTCTTGAGAACAAAGGCTGTCTACCCTCGAGGCCATGAGCGACCCACAGCGAACATCTCTGGTCTCAGAAATAATTCCAGTGAATATAATGCGGCAACAGGAGTCGGGCCAACAGGGGGTGGCGTTTTCTGCGTCTGCTCTTCTGGCACTGAGTTCCCTTGGCCTCCGCCCTACCCCACCCCTTTTGCAGGTGCCAAGCCCTGTGGCCAGCATTCTTACAAAGCAAGTAGAAATCACTCCTGGAAGCGGTTGTAGCTGCTCAGGATGCAGCAGAGGCTCTCTTCGCAGCTACTGAACCAGGTGTTTCAAAAAATTTTAAACTTTCGAGTGTGCAGGGGAGGGGAGCATAAGGGACGATCCACTTCTCCCCGGCTCTTCCCGACCCCCAAACCTATGCGGGTTTACCACTCCTGGGAAAGCCCGGGTCCCTCGCCCTCGCTTCCCACGGTCCCCAGTCCCTGCTCCTCCGTTAGGCTGGCGGCCCCAGACTCACCGCTGACCACCCGGCGGCAGAAGGCACCGTGGCCGCAGAGTAGCACAGCTCCCAGCAGAAGCGAGACCACGCGGCTCATCGCGGCGCGGCAGCAGCGCAGGTGGAAGGTGGAAAGAAAGCGGCCTCTATAGCCGGCGGCTCTAACCGAGCAGCTTCCCTGCCTCAGCGCTGGGTCCTACTACCCTCGCGCGAGCGCAGCTGCCCGGCGCCCTGCGCGCATCGCCTCCGGCCTGGAACTGCCGTGGGTCGCCTTGGCGCCGCGCGCGGGAGTGCTGGGCTAGAGCGCACCAGCCAGCGAGGGCGCGATTGGGGAGCGGGGACGGGACGAAGTTAAGTGACCCCGTGTCTGTCCCAGAGATGAAGCGACACGCCCGGAGTGGACACCACCAGCCGTCTCTGCTCTCCTCCCTGGTATCTGGCTAGTAGGGGGCTGAGCCCCGGCGCCCTCCTCGTGGCTCTCGCAGCAGCGGCTGCTCTGCGCTGGAGGTGCGGTCTTATATATCCACACCCTGAAGTTTCAGCCCCTCGCTAGTAATATTTTTTTTAACTGTTTCGTCTCTCCTGCCATGAAGAGCATCTCAGCCCCTCCCCTAAAACTGGAGCCACTTTGAAAATGGTCCAGTCAGCATCCCTAACTCCCTCCCCTCTCCTTGTTCCCAGTCCACTCTTTCCATTCGCTAACAGTGTGGATACTCATTTGTGTAAAATGTGACAGCTTTCCTATTAAACTCTGGCAAAAGTTGGATCCATTTGGTTTTCTCAAAGATTAATATCCACAGGGATGCCAAGTTGTGGGGCCTTTCTGTTTTTGTGCTAAATTGCTTGATCATGTGTATTGCTAGATGCAGGGTACCAGTCACTATTTAAGACGGATTGGCCGAGGGAGAGCCAAAACCTGCTCCGCGAATTATATAATGTGGCAGGTTTTTCCCCACCTAGGTTCTGCGATAGATTAGCTCCAAGCAGGTTGTTTGACTAAATTGTCAGAAGCAAATTGAAGAGAATATTTGGAGCAACGTTTTCCAGCTTGTTTCAATCTCAGTATTAGCAACCCCAACCCCACAGAAAACCATCAATACAAAATACTCTAAACACTTGGGAATTTCCTGGAAAAAAGAAAAAAAAGTATCTATTTGCAATTATCTATTTGTGATCAATGATTTACTTGAGAAATGTACCTTCAGTTTAAAACCTACATTGATACTTTCCCATAACCTGACCAGATCTTTGTTATAATAGTTCAAACAAGGAGGCTAGAGTTTCCTAGAGTATTGGAAATTATGAGACTTTTCTATATCTAGTCCATGGCCTGAACCCTGAGGATGCCCTCATAATGAGCTTCGGTAGAATTAATATTTTGCCATCATGCTGTTTTAAATGCACAAGTTTATGTTAAATAAAATCACTTTGGTTTCTCTGTGTTTTAACGGGTAGCACACATTCCTAGAACTCCTCACCGTCTTTGGTTTTCATAAACTACAAGTACATTCTAAGCATATGCTGTATTGTTTTCTTGGAAAAAGGGAGCCAAAATTGTTATAATAAGGACTTGCAGAACCAGAAATTTTAGCAGTTGAAAGGATCATAAAAATTATTAAATCCACCCTCCTCAAGAAAGTAGAATTCCAAAAAATCACAATGATGTCTAACTATCACTTTATTTTCCCTTGTATTACCATTAAAAACATTTTTTGTAGGACCATGGGCAATTAATCAATTGGAATTCTAGAGGGTATGGATTTTGTGAGTTTCATCATATGCTAAATTCCAAAAGAAACAGACACTGCTGGGATTTTTACAATGGAAAATGGATAAAACCTCAAGGTTAGGGAGATATAGCTCAGCCCTGGAAACAGTATCAAAGGGTGTCATGGGTGGTTGGGGGGGGGGGGTGTCTGTGGTCAGAGAGCTGCCCTCAAGGGGTTCACAGTATATGTGGTAAAAGAAATGTAATAAAGTCGTGAGTCAATGTCATGGTTAGCATAAAGGAATAAGGAATTCATTTTGGAAGTATTTATCCAGGAATCCTCTAGGAATAGTCATGGTTGGGGTCATAATCCTCACTGGTTTATGATCTGAATGACTTTTCCAAATGCCCGCAGATCCAGAATTCTGATTTGGAACTCCCTCCTTTCACACCATCCTATCCCCAGATACTCACAAGACCCAGAGCTTTTGTGTAAAGACCCTCCTTTGGGAAGGAATACTAGGGGATAAGAATGTAAGCACTGAATATAATTTTCTACATTTCAGTAGAGGTCCTGTTATGCCTAGAAAGTCAGAAAGTCCTTGAAGCCATTATTGGCAGAGAGCAATTCCAAGGTTTCAGTGTTTCAAAATACCCAACTTATTATAAGAACTGTATCCTCAGTGAGATTGCACAGACTTCCTAAATTATAGTTTCTTACCTTTAGGCTAGAATTGTATCAATTCAGGGTGGCCATACAAGTTAACTAAGGCTGCTCAGCAGTTATTCTGGCAGCTGTTTGTCTTATCAGGAAAACAAATTATTACAAGCTCTTTGTAGATGATTTTTTAAGGGAGTTGGCCAACAAGACCAGCTCTTTTCTTTGTTACTCCACCACTGAAAACATCTGGAGAGATCATCAAATACAGAGAACACGGTTTAAATAGTCTTAAATATAGAACATGTCTAGTATGAGACATTTTCTTTGGGGATCACTGCAGGAAATCTCTCGAGATCCACACCGCCAACAGCACCACACACACACACACACACATACACATACATAAATAGCATATTAGAAGATATAAATTAAAAATTTTCAAGAAAATGCATTTTTTAAAATGTTATAAAGTATTGGAAGTTAGAGGAAAGCACAGTATATTCATTCATTTTTTTAACAAATTATTTTCATTTTTACCTGTTGATGTGCATGTATAAGGTGTCATTCATAGGCAAATGACTTTCTAATAGCAAATATATTTTAGTTAACCAAACAAAATGAAAAATATAAGAACTGCTTGCAGACCAATCAGGACATAAGAGCTCCCTCAAGGACAGCCAAAAGACGTAGAATGTCCCTTGCAAATAAGGTTCTCTGCACTGTAAAAACACAAACAGCAGTTTTGGATGAGAACCCTAAACTAATTAGGAGAAGGAGCTCAACATTGATTCAACAACTAAAAATGCATCATTTTTTTTTCAAGCCCCTGAATAGAACCGTGATCTCAATAAGTATGGACTCAAGTTAAACTCGGGTGCAAGTTAATGACTGAGTTTCCAGAGGTTCTAAACTCCAATGGGCAACAACATCTGAAATCCAAAATTTTGAAAAGTGATATCCAGGCCTTTAATAGGCTACCTTGAACTTGAATATCCCAAATGTATGACTTACTCCTATACTTTTCCCATGACACCCTCAAATGTCTGCGCCTCCCAGGGAGCATCAGTATCATATGTCCATTAATAAACCTTAAGGACACCCAGCCTGAATTCCAGCCATTGATTTGCATTCAGTGGATTCTCATTTAGGTAACTCTAAACTGTGGCTTCAGCCTCAATCACAGAAGTGTTCATTCATATGTGTCCCATATCAAAGAGTGACAGATGTGGTCTACAAAGGAGATTTCTTACATTGTTCAAAATTATTACAACTTCATATCAACATATTTGAAAAGTTATTATAATCCAACACTAATTAATTTATTCATGGTGTTACACCATTTATAGCATAGTTAATGTTATTCAATTATTAATGTATTCAGGTTATTACACATTTTTAATAACAATAGTTAATGATTCTGCTGACCACTATCAATAATATTGTCATTTAAAAATAAGTATTTGAAATGGAAAAATATAAAACCATTACTATATAACCACTTCAGCAGTAGAAAAAAAGTTTCATTTTTCAGATTAATGGTTGGTTGTCACTTTTAGGAAGACACCATTGAATCTTCATTTTTTAGAGATGACACCTCAGTGTATCTGAGCCGGCATATAACTGGCTCAAATGAAAGGATGAGCAGTTGGTCAAATTTCCCCAGATTTACTTGTTCTTTTCAAAATGTCTGTGCTATAGAATGCAAGACCCACCTCATTCAGGAATCATTTCTACTCCTCCACATAATCCTAGAAATCTTAGTCTTCACAGGGCCATCTAGAACAGTCACTGTTCATGAAGTTGTTAGAAATTTAATGAGGAATTAAAAACACAACAAAAACATAGTTTCCTACAACTCAAAGTTTCAATTTAGGAACTATTGAGATTGTTACATGCTCTGACCATTCCAATGAAAAATATTTATGGAATTTGATTACCAAAATATATCTTATCAGATATAAAGAATCATATAAATTTTCATGAATATCTACTAAAATATTAACTCGATAAGTTAAAGTATTCCTGTAGTGCTTCTTTATTAATGAAAAGTAATGTAGTTGGATACTATCATCATTTATCTAGCATGAACCAATATATTTTATTCTAATCTTGGTTTAATTGCTAAACCTGGTCTTAATTTACATAGTGCAACAAAACAAAATTAAGATACTCAAACCAAAAAAGATATAAACCCAAGTCACCTTTGTTTCCTGAACTAGGTAGGTATGGTAATTAGCTAACTATTCATTAAGAGTGGCATTGTGATGTGGAAAGATTACTTGGTGTTATGGATTGAATTATCTCCAAAAGACATGTTGAAGTTCTAGTTCCCAGTACCTCAAAATATGACCTTATTAGGAAATATGGTCATTACAGATGAAATGGGGTAAGGTGAAATGAAGTCTTACTGGAGTAGGTTGGTCCCTTAATTCAATATGGCTGGTGTCTTTACATGAAGAGGAAATTTGGACACAGGAAGGGAGGACACCATGTGAAGAGACAGGAGAAATGACCAAGTAAAGATAGAGACCGGAGCTGTGTAGCCACAAGCCAAGCAACACCTAGGGCCACCAAAAGTCAGAAGAGAGACCTCAGAAGGAGCTTGGCCCTGCTGTCACTTTGAAAACTATGAGACAATAAATTTCTATTGTTAGGTCACCCAGTTTGTGGTGCAATGTTATGCCTGTCCTAGCAAACTAAAACACTTAAATAGCAGAAACATTAATCAAGATTTTCAGTTAAACCAGCAATATGTTCTTGGGCAAGTTTCTTCACTTCTTTGGACCTCATTTTTAAAATATATAGAAAGAATAAACTAGAGGATGTCAGTGCTTCCCACCAACTGGACAGCAAACTCTCCCAGAAAGAATCATACATTTCACAAATGTTTCAAATCTGAATCTTTACATACATTAAACATTGCCTCCAAACAAAATAAGTCCCATGTTTTCTGCATATATGGACTAATTTTTCAAATGTGTACAGATGCTATTTTTCTAATAAAATTTATGTTTAAGTTTAAAGGTCACTAAATTGATAAATCTTTTTTGACATATTTTATCAATACGTACTGAAATTGTTATTCTGTGACATCCTGAAAAAATATTTATGTTAAAATTAAGGCTTTTTATTCAAAGAATTTGAGAATCACTAGGCTACATTATTTTTAAAGTCTTTTTCAGTGTTAAAATTTTATTTCTCTAAAATTAGGAAAGTTTAACTTCCCTCCTTCCTTTCTCCTTTCCTTTCCTTCCTTCCTTCCTTCCTTCCATCTATAAAAAAGACTATGCCATTTGATTTCCAAATTATTCAGAAAAATTTCAGAATAAATTTGATTTCCAAATTATTCAGAAAATTTCTATGGTCCTTTTAGTAATACATCAGCATATCACAATGCCACATAAGTGGAGAATCCAAATGAAGCAACATAACACTGTGCCAAATGGACTAATTTAAGAGACCATGAAATTATAAAAGAATATTTGATGAAACAAGACTTTTTTATAGAAGTGTTCCATTTTACTAAAAAGGAAAATTTGTCAGGAAGAGGAATAGCTAAATACCTGAAAACATAAAATATGCCTTTATTGGATCCATCAATATTCACTGTTTCTCCAAATGTATTAAATGACTAGAAAACAATGGTGCCACAGCCAGCCATAATAGCAAGAAACTGGGTTATATGGAAAGAAAAAGTTAAAGAGAATATGGGGAAAAAAGGTATTAGGACAAAAAATCAAAGCAAATATTCTTCTGGAAATATATTTGTCACTTTGCTACTTATTCATACACTGTTTCTAAGAGTAAATTGCTCATGTGCCAAATGCAAGCGTATATTGTAGCAAAGCAAAATGGAAATTTTTGGAATTGTAAGAAACATACTGTCAGGTAACATAGAGATATTAGCATCCACAAAAGTCTCTTTATCCTATACACTACTCTTCTTTTAAAAAAATAAAAGTTAGCATTTCTCTGTAATAACATCTAAACTTCTTTAAAACAAACCTGAAAAAGAAAGGGGAAAAAAACATTAAGAAAAGTAAGTCCATTTCTATTGTCAAATCCTTTATACAAGAAAAAATAAGTTGACCATGTTACATAAGAAACTGATGCTGTAATATTTCTCTCCAAAGAAGGAACACAAAAATTCATAAGGTCCTGGTAGCCTTAATTTTCAAGAGCTTTAAAGATCAGAGAGAGAGACAAATAATGTCATGACTGTATTATCCAAACACTGCAAATCTGCTCTGATCTTTAGGGGCCATTTAATCTGATAATAAAAAATCAGGAATAATGTCTTAGATTTAAAAATATGTATTGTCAATGAATACAACCATTATAGTTAATATAGGACTAGAATAATTATTGTAGACTTGGGCCTATCACCAAAGGGACTCATTAATGTGTGACTTTTGAAAAAAGACTTACTGAGAATAAAAAGGAGGACAGAGGTAGACCTCAATATCTATCACCCACAGCAACTTGTCCTAAATGTTCAGGCAAACAGGTTACTCCATAGGGCTTCTTCTAACATGTTGAGAGCCACTTGGACCCTGGTATCTCCTTTTCAATGTCACATTTTGTTTTCCTGACCCAAGCTAATGGTTCAGGGTGCTAAGATGCTTTATGACAATCATAAAAGAAGTGAAGTTACTGTCCTTTGTCTCTACCAAGTTCAATAGATAGATCTTCCCTGACTACATAATCTACATCCAACCCAGCTTATACCTCCCCCAATTTATTTCTATGATTACATCTGTTATTCATTCAACATTTAGTTAGCAAATATTTCCCTCATTCTTTTAAAATGGTGGGTGTTCTTTTTTGTTAACTTGTTTAATGTTTGTCTCTCCCCACTAGATTGTAAATTCTAAGCTGGTTTTATTCCTCTCCAATAGGTGCTTGATAAATATTTGTCAACTAAATCAATGAAAGAATTAATGAATCTCTGAATAAGTTTTTTACCTTCATGAGCAGCCAGGTTTTAAAACTTCTCTTCCTTTTCTGGTTACAACAGTGAAGGAGCAGAAGTTTGGCAGGGACCTTTCTAACAAGGACTGCAGCCATCACCTCGTGGAACTTTGAAAACTAGCATTTTTCACAAATAACTGCTTTCATGAGTATATTTTGCCTTCTCAACTAGAAGGTAAATTCACCAGAACCAGAACTATATCTGCTCAATACTTCCTTACTCTCATGACAAAGATGAAAGAAGGTTTTGGTGATTCAATAGGACCCTTCAAAACCCTTCCTTCCTTTGTTGATACTAAAAGATGACAGGCTTACAAAGGGTGAGGTTTTCATGTTTCATTCCTGTCACATGCATTCAAAAATCTTAGGTTAAACTCTGGATTCTTCTCCTCCTGTACTGCTGAAATCACTGAGTTACCCTCAGCCTATCTGTAGGTTGTTTGGATCTTAGAAGCTGCAAACAAAAATTCAGATGTACATTCCCAGATAATAATGTTAGAGATTCTGAATATTGGTTTTCTAATCCACGTTGCTATATACTCCCAACAGTAACATCTTCCATGAATATGGTAACCATGCAGCCTGTTTTACCTGACGAAGTCCTAATTTGCCCAGAAAGTGTCCGTTTACACCTATTGATATTTATGCTGTGGTTGTCTATCACCTAAACAGAACTATTTTCCTGCTCTGATTTTTTTATGTTCTATTATATTTCTTTTCCAAGGGTTAGTTGGGTCCATTATATCTCTTTATGTGGACACAACAATCTTCTTTACAACAAATAACAATGTCATGACATATCCTTATATCACTGGTGCCTAGCAGTTCATTGTACACTAGGAACTTGATAAATGATGGGTGCAATTAAGATTTTTAATCTCTGCAAATATCAACACAGAATAAAATTTTATCTATCTGAAATATTTAGCATAACCACATTTTTTGCTGAGGATATGTTGCAAATATAAATAGAAAATGTGTCATTATTGTTTATATGGTTCTCTAAAATACATGCCAAAAATTATTAGGGTTTAAAATATTTTATAATTTATTATCAAATTGCTGCAAGCTGTTTGAACTATGAAATTGCCTGCTCTTTTCCTAGACTTCATAATTACAAGTCCTAGTGTAGTGTTGAGGTGAAACAAAAGAAAGAGAAAACACAAATCAAGTGGCCATAATGACCATACTTCCCTCAAAAGAAACCTTAGAGATATTTTGTGGAACCCTTAGGATTCACAAAACACACTTTGAAAACCAGAGTTTCAATCAATAACTAGCTATAGTATATTGAACTAAGAGTCTAAATGCCCAGAATCTACCAAAAGTAATCAAGGCTCAAGTACATGAAAAAGACTTTTGAGACTCAGAAAGAGATGAAGGAAAGTTGATTTCTTTTACTTGACAACCAATAAAAGAAAAAACTGGACATTCTAAATCAATATGATGGGGTAACTATTCATTTCTGAATACTCTGAGAATTTCAAATTCATCCATGGGTTTATTAAAACTAAAAGGAACATCATTTAATTAAATATGGTCTATTTGCCTGTCTTTCTGCCTCACCTTGAATGTTCTAGCTTCCAATTGCTGTTGTAGGTTGCCATAGCAACAAAATGTTATTTTCAATATGTTTTGGTAGGAAACCTGTTTAGAGCACCTAATAATTAAAAATGGAGTACATTGAACTGGTTGCAAACGTATATGACAGATTCTACTACTTAAAAAATTATTTGGTTTATCATATTATTCCTGATGACTGCTACTGCTTACCCTTTTGTAACAAAAAATTACTCAAAATTCATAGGCAATAATAGGAATACTTCAACTCAGATATGTCCAAAGAGTTGACTGGGATTCGGTTTTCAGCCTCTCTAGTACATTCACTTTTCCTACATACCATATCCACATTGTTTTGTCTAAAATATAGTTTTCTCATACATTCAGCATTTTAATCCCTTATTTTTTTCCAACATTAATATAAATATACCTGGAGAAAATATGAATAATACAAACATTAGCAAGGAAATGTACGTATAATGTCACCTCCAAAAACTCCTAGTTAAGGTAAAATTGCACAAGTTTATATATTCTTCTGCTAAGAAAACTTTTGATTACACTCTGACCCTGCTTTCAAAGTCCTACACAATCTAGTCTCTCTTTATCTATCTTCATTTCCATGTTCTGCTTTCAAGAACTAGGCAGAATCACCAACTGTCTGACTGGCAGTTACTGCTTGTGTTTCCTCACCTCACAGTGCTCATTTACAATTTTCCACAGCTCTTAGGGCCTACCTTTTTTGCTATACCTATCCTAACCTTTGGCTCTTCTCTCAAAAAAAAGTCAAATCTGACCATTTTCTCTCCTTCCCTAAATGCAGATAAATTACTTTCTTAGTCCATGAATAAAATCTACTTTGTGGAACTTTGAATACTATCATTTCATCACAAATGACTTAGCTGCTTATGTGTATATGTTTTCCCTTCTCTTCATTCAGAATCAAAACTATGTCTGATCTGTCTTTCACCACCCCAGAATAAATACTGCCTATTTTATTTAATAAAGGGTCTTTTCGGAGCCTTTAGAGTGACAGTCTTGTTCTATCCCTGTTTTCTAGTGAATGCACATTCATAACCCACTTTGCATCCATACATCATCACTCATATGGGAACACTTCTGGGGATTAAGGCAAAGGGATGTATTGTTCCAGACTTTTAATTGTATAATCCTCTCTTAATCCAAATAGTTCTTAATTGTTATAAACAACCAGCTACTTCATGTGTTACCCATCAAAGGAAACCTTGGCACACACACAGTGTGCATATGGAAAGTCTGAGCAGGACTTAAAAGGCCAAGGAAACATATGCCAGAGAAAACAGGTGTAGACGCTTTTAAGCTGCTTCCTTCCTTGACCACAAACCATTCCATCTTGAGGTTCCATGATCAGGCAAGGAGAAAAAAAAATATTCTATACTCTTGTTTCCTTTTCCTACATACTTAAGGAAGTCACCTTGTATCCTTCCAGAAACATGATTATCTAAGCAAATGACCCCCTATGGGAAATAATCTACATTAAGCTAGCAAACACTCTCTTTCCACCTCACAGGGCTACTCTGATAGCAATCACAGAGTAGAAGTAGAGCATTCAAATAAGGACACATTTTTATTTTCTCATTAGTAGCTTTTTTTGTCTTTAAAGCATAAAAAGTAAGGTGTGACTATCTTTCTTGCACTTATATTAATGTGCACAATTAACCAAGAGCCGTGGGAATGGTAAATTTCTTTCTTTATTCCAGAATTTTAAAAAGTGAATGCTGTACTGATTCACTGTATAATTTGGAATATCATTTCTTCAATATATCAGTATATATGAAAATAGTATATTTTCAAAGAATGAACATATCATGCCTTCTGCATTATACATATTTTTAAAAATTGCAGTTGGAATAGCTAGTATTTTATTGACTGAAACTTTTAAATCTTGATAGATTTATTGCTTAAACTGACAGGGTAAAGTAATAAATAACAAAATTTTGAATACAGAAACTTTTTTTGGCACTTTGGAAGAGCAGAAAAAGGAATGCATAAAATCTTAACAGAAGCAGCCTAACCATTAAGAAATAAGGTCAAATTACCTTAGTTAAAGAAAAAAAAAAAGCCCAAAACATTAGCTTTGGTGTTTTTGTAAAATATTAGCATATTAGAGAAAGTGTTAAAGTTAACCTAAGGCCCTTGTACTGGCTAATAATATTGGAAACTCTAAGATTGACTTGACTTTCTCTTTCTTGGGAGAATACTTAATAATGATAGCAGCTAATACTTGTGCAATTTTATCTTAACTAGGAGTTTTTGGAGGTGGCATTATGCATACATTTCCCTGCTAATGTTTGCATTATTCATATTTTCTCCAGTTATATTTATATTAATGTTGGAAAAATTAAGAGATAACTCATTTCATCCTCACAAAAATCATATGACACTATTGTTTTCCCTATTTTTTAAGATGAGAGAACTGAGGCACAAAGGAGTTAAGCAACTTGTCCAAGCTCACAAATGGCTAAGGGGATCAGCTGGACTATGAACCCAGGAATTCAGGCTCTTAAACACTGTAACATACCACCTCTCAAAAGCATGGCACCCTGTGCTATAGAAGTGGCAAGACTGGAACCTCCGCTGACAGCTATGTCCTAAGACAGTGAGGATTTTTTCCCACCCCAGTTACCTAAATTTTCACCCATCACATAACCATTTGTCAATGCTAATAAAATGAAGCCAATGTTTCCCAAAGGTGATTGAAATGATTTTAGGTAAAATACGTATACTTTTAAATTATGCATTTATTTCTGTGTTCTAAGAAATGAACATCATTAGCACATCAACCTCATGATTTTACGGATATTACTACAGGAACAAAACCAAATAAATAGTGAGTATTTGAAGTGGTTTTAACGAAAAGAAATATTAGGTAAATAACAAGGCTGGTGGTAAACAAACATGGCAGAAAGTGAAAAGATGGCATGTGACAGGCGGAAGCTGCGTAAACATTGGCCTTAACAGTGCTTTTCAATCTCAGCTAAATTTCCACATAGACTGGCCTGGAATGTCTCAGCAAATCCAAGGCAGAATTATTAGAGCCGTGTCACAGTGTGGATAGCCTTCCTCAACAATTTCTTATACAAAACTAAAAGGACTCTAGTCACCACAACCCAAGGCCAACAAGGAAGTCTTAACCTGTTATCCAGCTGTGACCTTTCCAACCAGAACTCCAAGTACAGTACAGCTGGGTTCAAGGCTCCTTTGTCCCCAGAACAACGAACAGACCTTTCCATAAAGGCATGGCGAACAGAGGTAAAAGTGAGAGTAGATGCAAAGAAATAGGGAATTTAAGACACTTAGAAGTCAAAAAGGGGAAAGCACTTGCTCCGAGCCAAGTGTATTAAGCATTGCGTAGGTTCTAGCTAGCTTGATCTTCTCAATTACTCTGAGATGAAAGCATTACTGTCTCTGGTTTACTGATAAGGAAAGCAAGGTTCACAAAGTTAGCAGCGAGTAGAGCCAGGCTTCTTTGATTCTGAAGCTGGAAGAACTACTGTAAGAACAAAGAAGTGAAGCAGTACATAGAGGATGAAATAAAGCTGGAAGAGACTGAAAAACATATTTCAAGTCCTCTCTTTCATAGATTAAAAAGAAAGTAAAACAGAGTCACATTGTAATGAACCCAGAACTATAAACCAGATATTCAAATGGCCAGTTCAATGCTCTTTCTAGCACCCTTTTCAGAAATGCCTGGACATTCACTGGTGGAAGGTAGAGCTGTAGAAGAGGCATGTTTGGATGAACTCAAACGGAAGTTCTGCTTGTGCCAAGTCATAGAATTAGCATACAACCTATGGCTAGCAGCCATGGAAACAATTTCTGCTGAATCTGTTATAAAATAAATGCTGCCATTCAGGGTACTCTGCAAGCAGTGCCATTTCATGATGTTGGAACCAAAATATCCAGCACTTTAGTGGGCTGGCAGGGAAAGGAGCTGAGATTTACCTTGTCAAAATCTTTATTGGAAGTACTGCTACTTTATTGTAATGCTAACCAATATTTTTTAAACTCCAAAACTAAGTAAGATTGCTTCTTCAAAGGCAAGCTACTGCAGACATATTCTCCCCAGTGCACTATAATATCACCAAATTAAAGGACCTTTTTTTTTATTCAGTTTTATTGAGATATAGTCACATACCATACAATTATCCATGGTGTACAATCAACTGCTCACAGTACCATCTTACAGTTGTGCATTCATCACCCCAATCTATTTTTGAACATTTTCCTTATACCCAAAAGAATCAGAATAAGAATAAAAAATAAAAATAAAAAAAGAACACCCAAATCACCCCCCACATCACACCTTATTTTTCATTTAGATTTTGTCCCCATTTCTCTACTCATCCATCCATACACTGGATAAAGGGAGTGCGATCCACAGGGTTTTCACGATCACACTGTCACCCCTTGTAAGCTACATTGTTATACTATCGTCTTCAAGAGCCAAGGCTGCTGGATTGGAGTTTGGTAGTTTCAAGTGTTTACTTATAGTTATTCCAATATATTAAAACCTAAAATGTGTAATCTGTATAGTGTGTAAGAATGTCCACCAGAGTGACCTCTCGACTCCATTTGAAATCTCTCAGCCACTGAAGCTTTATTTCATTTCATTTCACATTCCCCTTTTGGTCAAGAAGATGTTCTCAATCCCACGATGCTAAGTCCAGATTCATTTAAAGGACCATTTTTGTCTTCATATCCCCATGCTACTTGTCCATGGTTGGAGCTATATAAATGTTTGTTGAATCGAACTCATTTTAAAGGTTGAAACACCTGAGCAGCAATAAATGAAGATCATCTAAGTAGGAGTGAAAGAAACATCACAAAATAAAAAGGGTTTGTATTTCCAGCAGTTAGCTTTAGTATTTATCAGTTAGTATTTATCATCTTTTATAGCCATCTTTTGAAAACGTCATTACCATAAAAATAAATTTGGTCAATAATGACAAAAATTATACCAAAATTATTATAATTATGATCACTTAATGATTCACAGTCATATATTTTACCTTTTTAATGAGTATTTTAATGTTTACTATGGCTATTAAGAGACATAGTAACCTACGTTTTATCTCCAGACAATCTTCTTTTCCCAAGCTACTTAATTATGAATTGCTACTAGACATAACAAATTTTCTGTTGTGCTAATTTCTTTGCATTTATTAATCTTTCCCCTATCTTGTTTCTCTTTCAATATTTTATCATAAATTATGAAGCCATATTATATGGTATCAATGAGCATTACAAATAATGAAATAAGTTTTGAGACTTGAAATTCTGCTTAGTTTTATTCCCTTTTGCCTTTCTAGTAATCTCAGAAATATAAAGATCTTCCACTTAAAAGGACACAATTTCACAGTCATGTAATAAAAATGCTAATTTTGTAATCCTGAAATGCACAATTTCTTCATTGAATATAATCTCTTTAAAGGACTAAAGGAATACCTACAATTTCGAGTGATTTGTACTGCATGGTTCCACATCTTCCAATTATTTTACACAAGGAATTTTAAAGCAAAGCAAATTTTGCATAGAGCTAAACCAAGAACATCCTTAATGGCATTGGAAAAATTATCTAAGCAACAAAAGGAGGGTATTCTAAAGGTAATAACATCCTCTTAAAGTAAGTTTAAAAACTCCTCCACCCTGAGGTCCATAGCTGCATTTTATCTTACTACAACTCTGTGATAGTTTGGAGATTTATATTCCACAGAAAAACAGTTTCTTAAAGTTATTCCATTCCTATGGGTGTGAACTCATTGAAAGGAGGACCTTTTGATGAGGCTACTTCAGTTTAGGTGTGACCCACCTCAGTCAGGATGGGTCTTAACCCTCTAAGTGGAGTTCTTTATAAGAGAATGAAATTCAGACACACAGAGAGAAAGCCACAGGAAGCAAGAAGCTGAAACGAAAGGAACCAGGAAAAGAAGGGAAAGACTAGGAAAAGCTGCCATGTGTCTTGCCATGTGACAAAGGAGCCAAAGATTCCCAGCAGCCAGCCACAGAATGCCAGCCTTTGGGAAAAAAGCATCACTTTAATGATGTCTTGATTTGGACTTTCTTTTAGCCTCAAAACCATAAGCTAATAAATGCCCACTGTTAAAGCCAACCCATTTCATAGTATTTTCTTGAGCAGCCTAAGCAACTAAAACAAACCCACTAAATCCTTTGAGATAGATTGTATTGCTGTTCAGCAAATATTCACTCTTCCCTTCCACCTACTATGGAAGGAGCAAAATGCCCCACTTCATTGATTTTGATTTTGGCCATGTGACTTTCATTGGCCAACAGAACGTGAGAGGATTTGACAGAGTTGTATCCAAGCCAAAGCTTAAAATATATATGCATGGTTTATCTTGGTCTCTTGCACTTTTAATGTCTGCCACAAAGAAAGATATATCTCCCAACTGGCAGTGGCTCCTTCAACCTGGGTCCAAGAATAACAGTCACATGGTGCTGACCTGATCTAATTTGTACATGTAGAACAGAGACACCACAGCCAAACCACAGACTCATTGGTGGGAATTAAATGTGTTGTCACAGGTTACTGCTATGCTTGGATTGATTGTTATGACTTATTAGCACAGCAAAAGCAAACTAATACAGAAATTGATACCAGGAATGGGGAACTAACATTTTGGCATTGACTTTGGGACCACATAGTGAGGAGACTATGTGTTTACGAAGGTTACCCTGTTCTGTTCTACCAATGAATATTGGTTGCAGGGAGAGAATATATAGTCTAGAGAATATTATGAGATTTTGGACTTTGAGTCTGATGCTGTAAAAGCACAAAATATTAAGGAAGAGTGTCTTCACTGGGGTAGAGACGTGTATATTTTGAGTGCAGAAGGAAGGTGAATATTTGTTATTGAGTACAAATGATGGGTAGATTAGAATATCATTCCAAAAATATTCACTCTTCTCATCCCACCATGGGAGAAGTATACATCTCCACACCACTGATATAAGGTTTTGTATGTGTGAAGCGATATAACACATGTCCTATTCAAGCAGAGACTTTAAATATGCTTACAACATATCTTATCATGGCCTCTTATCTATTCTATGAGAACATACACTAGTCAGCCACTGTTCCTTCAACCAGGATCACAGAATAACATATATGTTCAATAGACCTAAACCCATTGAGAATGTGGAGCAAAGATTCTGTGGCCATCTTGTAGACCAGTGAGTAAGGAGTACTTTTGGATGCAATGGTTTTTTACGTAAACCATTGTATTTGGACTGTTTGTTATGCCTCATTATCACAGAAATGCTCATTAATACAGCATCTTAAAAGGATGTGTGTTAAATCAGCAATCTCATGAGATTATAAAAGTGAATATAAGTACTCATGAGGAGGCAAAAGCAATATTAACAGATTTCATCTGATCTTTACTTCTTCCTACCTTCCCATATCTTTGTATATTTTATATGTGTAGTTTATAGTTATGCTTCATAATGTTGCAATGATCTAATTTGTACTTGTCTTCTTTTTAATCACATCCCTACAGGACGTTCAAGGGGCTTCAGAAGATTCATAGATAAATTAGTAAGTTCATGAGTTAAATTCAATCAAGCTATTTCCCAGACGTACTTTATTGACATTTAATCTGAGAGGATTTGTTTTGCATGATAAATTAGGGAAGCATTGCTAAAAACTGGGCATTATGTGCTATTTTTTTGGTGAGTGTAAAGAAAAACAACAAAACCCTTGTAATTTCATTTAATAGTGGCTCCATCATCTAATCTTTACCCCATATCTCTTTTGTGCCACTATGACAACTTTTTTAGTTGCAATGGAACATCTTCTGTTTTACAAACATCTGAAATCTGATTAATCAATACCAAAGAGAAAAAAAATTCAAAAAACCAACCAACTTAAATAAAAGAGGAAATAAAAGAGGGGTAGATAATAAGGTTTAAGGATTTGAGTCCTCTTCTAGCTGCTCACAAAATTGACAAGAGGATTAGTTTGGCTTGGAGCACCTTTGCATGCCAGAGCAGACACCGGGGAACTGAAAACACAGCTGGGATGCTGGGATTATGTTTGTGACAGTCCCCCAAGGAACTGCCAGCCAGATGCCCACAGTAAAACCTGCGTTACTTGTGCAGCACAGACATGAGACTGATGATGCATCCAATGAGGCAGCCATTTAGATAAAACCATCTATTGGTTTATTCATCCACCATTTTGTCAGTTGTAAATATGAATCAAGAAGAAAACATGGCAAGAAAAGCAATTTTTACAGGGGGTTATTGACATGTAGACATGCTCTGAGAATTAGTTGTCCATAAATTTGAAACTCTTTATCATAGTGCTGTCTTATGTTGTACCATCTCCTCCACACTTGAGGTATGGGATTCCAACAGCTTGAAAAATTAAACTATTGGCAGCAGGGAGTAATCCATAAAATTAGTTACTGTATTAGTATGAATACTGATGCAGGATCTATGGGGACTTGAGAAAGTCAGCCTTGAGTTAATATTAATAGTTCTTTTTTAATAGTGAATAAATGGCAGTACCACATAGAATCACTAAGTCAGTTCCTATCAAATGAAAAGGTACAAAACTGAAAAATTAGTTTAGTCCTACAGTAGCCAACTCATTGTTTGGAGTGGTTACATAATAGCAATATTCATAATAGTGACTTTAACTCAAAAGTCTTGGTCTTTTAGAAAGTTAGACCCTGGGAAATAATATTGTTTGCCTTTATCACAAAGCAATTTTTTCATTCAGATGTTGTCACCACCTTTCTTTGCACATAGACCTACCCAGCAAAGCACGGTGGAGATTTATAAATTTACCAGTTCATTGTGTCTGTAACATAGCAAACGAATAATAACATTTTATAGTCCATTATAATTTAGAAAGTGTTTTACCCAATTTCACATTTAATTCTATTAACTATTCAGTGTGTTAGATAACTATCATTTACATATAACTACCGACATCTGAGAATTGGAGAGATTGACTTCTCTTTCCCCACCTCCCTCCCTGAATCTACGTTCTCTAAACCCAAATCAAATTGACTTTCCGCAAGTGAAGAGGATACTTTATTTACCAGATAAATCATCATGTTTGCCCTCCTCATATGAGTATTGTATTAATATGACAAAGTTAAATACCCACTAACATAACAAATATCTTGTAAAATTTTGAAGAATAACGTAAAAAAGTTTTAAATGTAAATCTCAGAAAAGGAAATCTTGAAATTTTTCATGTTAAGAATCTTGACTTCATAGTAAAATTATTTAACATAACACAGTTAAAAACTCTTAAAATATTTAAGTCAATTATTTTCCTCAAAATTTACTTGGCAAGAAAGTGATGATAGGCAAAACTGTCTAATTTAGGAATGTTTTAGAAGCCTTAAATACAAAAGGTTTAAACTTTTTCTGTGGATTGGTAACCATCATTTTTATTTCTATTATATTTCTATTTCTCTTTCTCTCTGTCTCCAAAAAAAAATTTTTAGTACTTTACATTTAAACAACAAATATATAGATCCATTTTTTTATTAAAAATGACAGGAAATATGAGAAGTTCCAGATGGCTATAATAAAAAAATCAATTTACATATAAAATAAAAAGATATTATAGCTACAGTTCAGTGCGTATTGCTAAGAGACAGGAAGAATATCTTCTGTTTAATATATAAAATGCAAAACATTTCCTTTTCCATTGCGACTCATTTCATCTATAACTCAAAATAATGAATCCATCCCTTGGAACTCTCAAAGACATAAGTAATTCATCTTTCCAAGCGGGAGGAGGAAGAATTTTTGTGAAAATGATATCCCTCAGTTTTTCCAAAAGTTGGCAGCCCTCACAGCCATTAACAGAACATACCTTACAAGGCAGCAAAATTTACCTTTGGCTAATGTCCCACACCTCTTAGATTCTCACTATCTTACCTCTCTTCTTTACTTTTCTCCCAGATGTGTTGGGTTCCTTTGCTTAGAATATCATCTCTCAGGGTGGTATATATTGTCTGTGTGTGTCTGTAGGTTGTATATGAACCTTGAGGATAACGTCCCTAAAACCTAATTAATTAATATATTAGTAGAGTCATTGTGTTTGTATGCTATTTACTTTTTAGTAAGTAGTCCACTTATGTTTTTCAATAACTAGAAATCATAAATAATTATTATAAAGTGACTTGTTTCCAACCTTATTCCCAGTCTTCCCAGTTCCTGTCCATCCCAACAAAAAAAAAAGGAAAAAGAAAAAACACTATGTGTCTTATGTTACCTTCCAGATATATTTTAAGCATATATGAGATAAAATAAAAATGTATTCTCTCTCCTTTCCCATGATTTTTTTACCAAAATAATAGAATAGTATCCAGAAGTTTTTGTATACTGTCTTTTTGCTTAAATCACAAAATATTTTGTAGATTTTGCATTTAGTTGCATAAAGAAATTCACTTAAATTTCTATAAATTTGCCTTACTTATATGAACAATATAAGAAGGGCTGTACAGATCTGAAATTAAATATTATATATGTTATATGGAGTTATAATACATAGAATGAAATTATTATTAAATATATATTTAATTACATATAAATAAAATGATAATACATAATTAAGTTACATAATCAGACTTAACAGATTTTTCCCCCACTGGTGGGCAAATTAGATCTATAAGGTGACAACTACAAGTGATAAGCAATTGCCCTTAATCACAGGACCAAACACTTTACATACACAACCAGGAGAAAACACAAGAGCTAGCTATTTTTTAAAGAATGAATATATATTTATCTAATGTAATGTGGGCATAACTCAAATGAAATATATTGCCTCTTAATAATTGCATACTTAGGATTACTACATCAATGATAAAAGCTATTTGCAATACCACAAATCATAAGGAAGCATGCATGTGTATAAATTTTCCATTCTAGCAGAAGTCAACAGTGTAATTTACAGAACACTAGGCATATTTCCATCTGAGCTTTTTTTAAATGTAAACTTTATGAAGCATAACATACCTAACAAAAAGTACACAAATGGAAATGTACAGTCTATGCATTTTTACAAAGTGAACACACAGGTATAACCGGTGTCTCAATTTAAAAATTGGAATATCACCAGCATCCTTGAAGCCATTTTCATGA
Organism: Choloepus didactylus; assembly: GCF_015220235.1. Lineage (NCBI taxonomy): Eukaryota > Metazoa > Chordata > Mammalia > Pilosa > Megalonychidae > Choloepus > Choloepus didactylus. The sequence continues at coordinate 33,756,613 of NC_051307.1, forward strand.
AAAGAGCTGGTAGATGTATAATACTGACCTGAAACAAGAGAACAAATGTCTTTTATCAGAGGCTGAAGAAAAGAAAAACTATTAAACATCTGAAAATTTTAACTCCAACTCTGACTATAACTCCTACCCTCTTGGTTTTCACACCAAACAGTATAAATAGGTCCTGTTTGAAATCACAGGAAATTACAGGTTTGAAGAGTTGACCATATACAGGAAAGGCACATAAATCCAAATTCCCAATTCCAAGGAATATAATAAACTCTGTGCTAATTTGTGCCCTGAATTTTAATAAACTCTGTACTAATTTGTGCCCTTGATTTCAATAGCAGTGATTAGATGCAAAAAGAAGGGCTAGGAAGAGTGTGAGGATTTCTAGATGGTACCAGCTCTCAGCATCTTTTTGAACATCTGAGTAATAACAGTAAAAGTGAGGAGAAACATGTTGCTGAGTGTTCTGCTGAGCGATAAATTGGTTTTACACAATGATCCTTTATGATTTGTGGTATTGCATAAAATAGCTGTTATCATTAATGTAGTAATATTAAGCATGCAATTTTTAAGAGGATATATTTCATTTGAATTAAGCACACATGATTAGCTCATCTAATCCTCATATTAATTCTATGAGGTAGATATGATTATTATTCACATTTTATAGAAGAGCATAATGAAGTAGAAAGGGGCTAGTAAGGTGGAGCTATTTAGGATAGGTTATACAGCTTGGAGCCAGATTTCAAAGCCAGTCTGTCTGATTCCAGTAAAGCAGTAGGTCAGAAAGATTCTCGAAAGGAGTCTGGGAAATCTGAGAATCAGCCTGAAAAGAAGTAGCAGAATATATGAGAGACCATATTCAATTAAGTTGCAGCTTATCATAGAGGTCCAGACCCATGGGTCCAGGGAACTGGAGCCCAAATCAAAATTCAGAATCCCAGAGAAAGTTGGCATTGCCATCGTTGGGCTCCTCCTTAGCTACTCCGTTGAGATCCGCCTCTAACCAATGTAAGCAAGTATCCAAAATTGGGGTCATTTTCCTCCAGCAATTAGTATTCTCTCAGTCAATCTCTAACACTGGCCTCTTGGTAATGATAGGTTTCTTTTCGTTTTAAGGTCCTTGTCTGAGGTGTTATTCCAAAAGTCTCACAAGTATGCTCTTGCCTTCTGAAGAAAGAGTTCCCTTCCCTTTTGTATTAGTCAATGTTGGTTGTATTAACAAATAAACCCCTAATTTCAATGGCTTTAGACAGCAAAATGTTATTTTTATGATCACAGAGTCTGAATAAGGTAAAGTAACCTTTCTCTATCTTCTGGGGAGGTCATCTAGAATTATTGGCTCCTGGGGTCACCATGGAAGAGAGAGAAAAATGAAGGAAGCCCATTTACTAAGAATTGCCTCAGCTTGGAAGTCATAACTGCAGAGGAAGCCAAGAAATATAGAGGTGCTCATGGATATTTGGTAAACACTATTGCTCTACCACAGGCATCTTTACCCCTCAGAAGTTAGGTATGCTTCTGTTACCCCTACTTGTTCTGGAATATTGATTTTGGTTTTCTCATTGCTCAATGGTGAGTCTCAAATTCCACCAGCCATTTCTTCTAGGAGCCATCCAAGCCCTTAGATTAATAGGATTTCTGGTGGGAATCGCAGTTATATCCTAGAGTCAGCCTGAACCTCTGTAAGGAACTATATTTTAAAGTAATTAGAGTTAATTTAATTTTGTACTGCAGGAAAAATTTCTGTTATTTTCTCCTGGTGCCAGTGACAACATTTTATAGTTATAAGTGTACAGCGGTCTGGGAAACAGACTGAGCTCTTCTCACCAACAGCTTCAGTTCTAAATTTCAATGACCTTTACTAATTCCCAATCCACCATTTCTGATAAGCATACGTGATTACATACCTCCTGATCATGTGGCTCATTTTTACTTTTTAATATTTTTTTTCTATTTAATTCCTTTTCAAGTAGAATATTATTATAGTTTCATGTCTAACATAGAATTTTACTGGCTGCAAGTCTCTTGTAATTTGATTTAATAGAGATTTACTGAATATATTATACGCAAGCTGCTTTACTAGGTGCTAGGGAGACGGAAAGATAATTAAGACATTATTGTTCCCTCCATAAATTTGCAATTTAATAGGAAAGATAAAGATGCAAACTGTATCATAGTTTGTGTTTTGGTTTACTAAAGCTGCTGAAATGCAATATACCAGAAATGT